>NC_048300.1:38583643-38738121 GCF_013100865.1 Trachemys scripta elegans
CACTTCTTCGGATGCATAGTCCGAAGAAGTGAGGTTTTTACTCACGAAAGCTTATGCCCAAATAAATCTGTTAGTCTTTAAGGTGCCACCAGACTCCTTGTTGTTTTCGTGCTTAAACACGCTTTCATGCTTTTTTCAATTCCCAATTGCTTTCTTAACTCTGAATGAACTAGTCATTGAACTGAACTAGTTGATTAAGCTGAAGTGAAGAAAATATTCTTTACTACCGTCAAAAATTGGTTTAGCATTTCAACAAACCCTGGTTCCAGGTTATTAGCCAATGACTTCCACCAGTTCAGTAGTTTGACTCTATTTAGACCTTGGGAGCAAATGTACTGCTTAATATTTTTTGCATTTAATTTGAATTGTTAGTAGATTACAATAGCTTTAGGCCTTAACGTAGGCTGTTTAAAATTTAATTTTAAATAAATTTAATTTAAATAAAAATGGATTTAAAAAAAAATCTTTTTATCCACTTTGCAGTGATCAATCTTCCACCAGAAGAGATTTTCTACACTAGAAAGCCAGTTCTACACTAAGAGCTTGCCAGTATAACTGTATCAAACAAGTTCTTTTGCTGATGTAGTTTATACTAGTTTCCCATACGAAACAAACTACACTAGCAAAAGAACTCTTAAAGTCTACACTAGGGCTTTTGTCAGCATAGCTCTGTTGGTTAGGGGTGTGATTCTGGTATAGACCAGACCTTATTCTGCAGACATCCACCCCCCACTCCTCCCAGTGTTGCTTCCATTGTTGCAGGCATAGTATATTTGTCCCCATGCTCATCCCCTATTGAGAGAGCAAGAGAGGACCCACACAGGGCCATGTAAGTGTGCCACCTTGTATGTGGTGGAAGGGAGGAGAGGTTGGTGTGGCATTAATTGGTGTCTCTAAGTTCAACCAAGTTAGTATGCTCTTCAGGCCCAAGCCATGAGTGGTACTTGACTACTAAGAAACCATTCACAACAGATGTTGCTTGGGAGAGGGTGTGGTGTGGAGCATTGTGTATTTAGTTCTGGGGAAGTGGTTGCAGGGTTAATTTTTAAAGCCCTGCAAATAAGATCTCTCTCCTGCATCCTAATAGGCAAGTCCAAAAAGTGGGAAACGTCCATCTACTTGAAAATGAAAGTAGGAAATAGGTAGATCCTGCCCTAGCAGCTCCTACTGCACTCTCAGCCCCTAGGAGTGTCTCAGGCATCTTTATGATGGATCTAGTCTGACAAAATTTGAGTATCTCCCAGGTCTAACAGCCTTCTAATGGGAAGATGATTTAAAGCCAAGCCTGAGCATTCTTAGTTGAATACATTTTTCCTTGTAGAATTGACTTCCTACTCCAAACTATAGTCTGAGCACCTCTCTTTCTGAATTTTATTTCTGGTGCAACTGGTTGGGCTGGTAAATACTCCCATTCTACATTTTTTTAACTTAAATATTTATTACTTCATACAAAGGCAGAGGCAAAAAACACACACATGTGAGTTAAAGATAGAATTTCCTCTGTTACCCGACCCTAATGTTCATTTAGGTATGTATTAAGGGTAGTCATACATTCAGCAGATATCACTATACAAGACTAATGTCCTGCTGTAATCTTATTTTTAGAACAGAATTCTTAAAATTGAACCCTTTTATAATTCTAACCTAGACAAATTCCTGTGTATTTCAATCAATAGAAGGGTCTCTGCAAACCTGTACAATTTCACAGATACTATTGCATGGAAAGAATCTAGATTTGGGGTTTAACATCTCTTTTGGGGGAAGGGGGGGAGAGAAGGGAATAAATACCCAGGTGGGGGAGAAACTTTTCTCCTGAATATGCTGGGTTTTCTTTGGGGTGTTAAAAATCCCATAAAAATCATATGAAGCCTTTTGATGTGTAAAATCAACTCAGATCACCAAGAGCTGTTTTTTCAGAGGATATAGTTGAAAAATGGGATTTTATATGCTCAGTGCTCCCATGTTTTTTATGTAGAACACTTGGATAAAAAGATGTCTTATGAATGTTGTCTCCCTTCAATAATATGTTTGTTGCAAATATAGCATTGTATTGGTGAAGAAGTACAGGCTTCTGTATTTAGCTTGGATTATAAAGGACCCAATCCTCAGGTATGGCGTAAGTGTGTGGAACTATGGAAGATTGGGAGCAAAGGTGCCATTAAGACAACTTTGGCACTTTCCTGATTCTGGGCTGGTTGTGTGCTGGAGCCTCCCTTCGTTTGTTAGAGCATCCTGCTCTAGATAGTCAACTCATGGAGTTATCACAGTAGGTAGGGATCATCAAAGTGCAGGGAATCTTGTATGGGGAAGGGAGAGTGGAGGGTACTAGTATTATGGTAACTTGGTTGTACAAGTTATAAGGGTGTCTCAAGGATGGTAGCCTTAAAATTAGATTGTGATGCATATTGGACTGAGCCTCAGTTCTGCCTGCTCCATTGTAAAACATCACAATGTCCTCAGTACTTTTGAGGCAGTGGGATTCCAGTTAGAATGTACGGAAAAATACTTCCACTAATAGTACTGTAATGTTTGATCACAATTCACTTATCTTTAGCATTTGAAAATTGTTTGGTCTTTGTCAGATTATGTTGGGACTTTAATGTTACTGAAACATAGTCATGTATGCCAGCGGTTCTCAAGCCATTTAAGGGGGCCTGCAGCTGGAGCCCTGAGTCCTGGCACCCTCAGTGGGGCTAAAGCCTGAAGCTGCAGGGCTGAAACCCAGAACCCCAAGCCCTGGTGTCCCTGCATTGGGGGGGGCAGGGAGGAGCGACAGCTGCTGCTCTGGCTAATGCCAGCTGATGTCTGTGATTGCAGCTGCTCCTCACTCCCAGCCCTCTTTGACTGCTCAGGAGCCTGTAAGAGCTGCCTGGGTGGGAGGATCCTGCTCTGGGGCTGGCAGAACCCTCAGGGAGCAGCAGCCGCAGGTGGGGGCCCTTCTGGCACACTGCTTCCAGCTCTTCCTGTTCCTGCACCCTGTTCCCATGCTTGCACACCACTCTGGCCTACCGCCTGCCTGCACCCTGAACGGTTCTCAAACTTTTTGAACTGAGCCTGCCCCTACCCCATTTGAGCTATAATTTTTGGTTGCACCCTTCCTCCCCCACAATTCAGACTGGCAGGGTGGTCGGCTGGGTGATCTGCTGAGGTGAGTCGGGGGTGGAGGTGGCGCTCCCTCCCCGGGCCTGACATGTGGAGTTGGCCTGAGCCCCTCCGGGCCCTGCCCACCAAAATAGAAGATGCCTATGCCTGAGGGCCCGGCTCGAGTCCAGAGCTCCAAGACCCCCCACCTTCCTGCTATGTCCTGGAGTTTTTATAGTTTGTTGGGGAGGGAGGGAGGGAGCTCAGAAGGAAAAAGGTTGAGAACCCCTGATATATGCAACATGAACAGTGCTTGAACACAATACACTTAGGGCTAGTCTACACTGGCAACGCTAAAGCACTACTGCTGCAGTGCTTTAACATGGCTTGTGTAGTCACGGCAGAGTGCTGGGAGAGAGCTCTCCCAGTGCTCTTAAAAAAAAAAAAAAAAAAAAAAAAAAAAAAAAAAAACCACCTCCACGAGAGACATAAGCGCTGGTGTGCTGTTTACACTGGCGCTTTACAGCACTTGCTGCGCTCAGGGGTGTATTTTTTTTACACCCCTGAGTGAGAAAATTTCAGCGCTGTAAAGTGCCAGTGTAGACAAGCCCTTAATGTCGTACATACAATGAAATCTGCCTTAAGGAATGGTTGGGCAAAACTGATTTCCTTTTCTCAGCTCATCGTGCCAGTAGCACAAAGATCATAGCAAAGATGTTGCTTTTGGTTCTCAGTCAGTTGTAGACACTTCTGACTTTCTGCCACTCATGTACCTTCAGTTACAATGGACATGTGGGCTCTGTGGCCACTTTCCATTTAGATTGTTAATGGAGGGAAATGGAGTGACCTTTGAGATCAATAGTGGGACTACTTTCACATAGTTTTAGGCCAGGTCTACGCTAGAAACTTTTTTCAGTATAACAATGTCAAGGTTGGGGGCGGAATAAGTTCATTTTTTTGAGACCTTTCTATACCAGTAAACATTTCCTAGTATAGACTAATTTTGATATTCCTGTATTTGTGACAAATGTATTCAGAATTTTTGCTGTTGATTGACATTGGCACGATAAATGAACAAACAGCAATTAGGAAAGATCCTGTCTAAAAATGCACATGCATTAGCCTTGTCAGAATGTAAATGTAATCTCAGTTAATAGTTTATGCTCAGCCTCTGGAACAAAGCTCTCTTTCTACAGCGTAAGCAATTGTTTATATGATAGGTGTTAAGGGTTAGTGAATTCATAAATGCCTCTTTTTAAAAACACATTCTGTAACACTTTAACTTAATTTGTTTTTCAAGCATAAACTATGAGTGATGTATCTTCTTCCCTTCCCCCTCAATCTAATTCACTTTGAGCGAGTTTCTCTCTGTGTTGTGTGGTGTGGTGTATTAAAGAAATATTCTAAACTCTTATCTGCATTGTTATTTGCATAACAAAATGCAAACAGCATGAGGCTGTGGGCAAGTGAGACAAAAGTTCATCCTAAAGCTCCATGTACTGACCATCTCCAACACCTTGGCTAAGTCCTAGAGTGGAAGCTTCAGCAGCTCTGCTGTAAAGACTTTCTTTGACTGTATAGCAAAATGTTGAAAATGGAGAGTAACGCTGAAAAGTGGACATAATTCAATGGCTTTTGTTTTAAGTACATTATGGTTTTTATTGCTTTTTAATTATGGGTATTGGAAGGTGTTTTGGATATTGCTGCAGTATGAAAGATCTAATAGCCCACATCTGACTATATTCAGTTTGGATGTTGAGAACCCTTAATTCACTCACCTTGTACATATTCATGATACTATGTGAATATGTAATTAAATATATATATTTTTGCACAGCACCGTTTCTGCACGTCAACATTCTCACTGGTTCATAGTTCCAATCTCCCTCTATCAGCTCCTTGATCCAGTCTTTGCCCAGCTATTCCATTTCACACTGTGCACCTGATTAGATCAGTCTCACATCCTTCCCTCATCCTGTCCCAGTTTCATCCCCTGCCTCACTTAAATTCCCAGTCCTAGTTTTTCTTTCCTCTGTAAAACTGTGAAAATACCACTGACCTTGTTCTTTGATACATTCTTGACTAACTCCAATAACAGAAAACAAAACAAACAAACAAAAAATAGTGTGGAGAGAGGCTAAGGCAAATTAAGCTTGCTTGTCAGTATTGAGTAACTTTGTCACCACTTTTCTGATCCATGACCTTGGATTAAGTGTCATTCTAGGGGAAAGTCAGGTTTGAATGTCCTTTATTACTTGAAAATATTTTGATGTATGTTCCTATTCGTGCAATAAAAAAGAAAACCTGAGTGCATGATGTGTCTTTAAAACTTTAACAGCTACACAGTAACTCATAGTAAGCATGGATGTCTTACTAGCCTAATCAAAACCCTATACAGTGCACAAGGGGTGGCAGTGGTTTAAAATGCAAGTGATTTTTTTTAAAAGCGATCTACTGTGAAAGCTTTATTTTTTATTAACCAATAAAGATACATATTGGTAGATAGGCATGGGATGAAGAATTCAGGATGGATGATGAAGGATCACTGTAGCACAGAACTTATTGAAATGGCTTGCAACTTACTATGACCTCAATGCATACAACACAATTCTGTTTTTATATAGTAGATAATAGTAGTGACAGTGTAAAATCTAAGTAGGAAAGGAACAGATTACTTGCAATGAGGAGGCACTGGAGGGGGTCTAGTAAGTGTAGGGAGGTGGGTTGGGGATGGCTCACTCCTGATGAAGGATAACCATCTGAATTTTAAGGTAAATTTTTAAAAAGGAAGTGCTGGAGGGAGAAAGATGAAAGTTCCGATTGTTAGAGCAAAGGGTGGGAAGGACTGTTATAGCTGGGGAAGTCACCAGCTGGCTAAGTATGGTGTAACATCATCTATGTGGGAAGTCCATGGGAGTTCAGTTCTTTAGATTGCCATCCATTTAGTTTTTAATTTGTGTAATACGACATTTCTTTTATGATTGGGAAGGCTCCAGAATATAAGATCGACTCGAATAGACAACTGAAAAGTAATTTTGTTAATACAAGGGAGAAAGATCACAAGAGATTTTGATGTAATAACCTATTCATTATGCAAATCTAAATGCTTTTATTACACCAAATGCTTTGCATCATAGTAGAAAAAACTCCTAAAGGTAATGGATGATTGTGAAATGGTCTTCTCAGTCATGATTAAGACCATTGCGTTATCTTTAGGAGTTTTTAACCTCTGAGAATTACTTTGACATGTCTCATGGTTGCTCTCAGGCTAAAAGTGTTTTGTTTTGGTTTTTTTTTTTTTTTAAGCCAGTTTTCAAACTGTTTACTCAGTTACTTCTAAAACTTTAGATTTGCAGTTGATTTATTCTTGAATGAAGACTAATGCCTTTCATATAACAAAATTTGGTTTATAAATAGAGAAAATAATGAAGTCCTCCACTACATATTGTAATCTAGCATTTTACTAAATGCACTACAAAAATCTCAAGCATCTTTTAGAACTAAACCCTACGGTGAAATCCTGAGCACTGTGAAGTCAGTCGCAAAATTCCCATTGATTTCAAGTGGGGCAAGGATTTTGCCCACTGCATTGGATCAGTGTTTGCATTACTCCGAATTTAAAAACTATCAAACTAAAATCTCCATCACTGTTGCATTAATGCATATTTCTCCATTTATGTGGACAAATCAGAAAACTTAGGGTTACTGCAAAAGCCTTAACTTATCTTATCACACTGCACACACATGAAGGCATAACTTAACTCCATGTATAGTAATATATATATATATATAGAGAGAGAGAGATGCAAACAGGCCACCTTACAGTTGCTGGGGGAACCATAACTTTGAGTAGTGTACATGAAAATCTCTCCAATAAATAGGATTTATGGTATCAAATCAGAGTACATGATCTGAAATAAAGGTTTAAATTATGGCTCAGTCAGTAGAGACTCGAGGAATGGGGAATAGCAGCAGAAGCAGTACCAGCTGAGTGCTGGAGGAGGTGATTATTCCTGCTTAACAGCGTCCTCTCATCCAGCAGCAACTGTACAAAGTGGAGATGGTTCTAGTCATTTCCCCCAGCCCATTGCCACACCTTCATTTAAGGTGTGTGCCACTGCCTGTAGCAATCATTAGGTCTTTCTTTGTTTCAGTCATTCCCCCCCAGGTGTCCTAGGAATTCCCCTGCTGTTCAGGCAGTGCATCAGGGTAGGATTTGGGCCTTGAGGCACTCTTCACTTTTATTTCAGGCTGACTACCATTTCAGGGAAACACTACTTTAGTTGACTTTAACTTCACATTTGGAAGGCCCTCTCTGCAATGATAAGGGCTAGAAACTTTTGAAAAAAAAAATGTGGAGAATCTGACAGGTAAATCCTCATTCACCATGGAAAGTTGCTTACTTGCAAATGGCAAGTGAATTTGTGAAGTCCTGAGCCAAAGCTAGCTGAGAAATTTGACTGTCACTTCCAATATATTTGTAATTGGATGTCATTTTAGTGTGTGTTTGTTTTTATTTATTTATTTTATTTTGAGGTGGAGGGATGTAGCCAGGTTAGCTTTCTCTCTATAATGCCTTTTCATCTTAGCTGTGGTAATTTGTTTGCTTGGAACATGATTAGCAGTACATTCTTTTCAACTGTTAAATATCCAGGTACTCAACACTTAAATCTCCATTTTCAGGGACTCAAGCCACTGGCATCCACAGAATCACCAGCTCTGATTTTTGGAACACCAACTAAACTTGCCTCAGATTCGCCAGCAGCTGTTTCTTATTCGGGTAAAAACAAGGTGCCGGACCTCCAGAAGCTATTTCAGGTAAGAAGAAAAGCGTTAAGAGCAAATTTAAATAAAAAGGGCTGAAGATAGTGGGCCATATTCTGCCCTTCATTGCACCTGTGCAATGCCATCAGTGGGTCCGCACCAGAGGGCATGCACTGGTGTAACTCAAATTCTGCAACATTTGGTTCAAAATACATTAGTATGTGAAACTTTCAGAAAGGGTTTGTAGTAATTTTCATAACCTCCTATAGTTTAATGTTTGTAGCTTGATAATTCATGGTCTCAGTACCTTGAGACTATGCACAGGACTCCTTATATTGGCAGGACATCTGCTAGAACGGAGAAAAACCTCAGATCTCCTTTCTTCGCACTGCTACATGTGCTTATCACATTTAGGTCAGTTGTAAACATGTTTTCTT
Organism: Trachemys scripta elegans; assembly: GCF_013100865.1. Taxonomy (NCBI): domain Eukaryota; kingdom Metazoa; phylum Chordata; order Testudines; family Emydidae; genus Trachemys; species Trachemys scripta. The sequence goes on from NC_048300.1 coordinate 38,591,926, forward strand.
TCTGGGAACATATGACAAGCTTATGATCCAACAGAGCTTCTGAATGCAAGTAACAAACTGGATGATCCCTGGTTTGTTTGGTGTTGAGTAACTTTAAATTGTTTATAAACTGCTATGTAAATGTTTACTGGGGCTCAAAACCTATGGAATAAGGGTATATGTAGTGTCCTCCAGAGCCTTTGTGTTATCTCTGTGGATTAACAACTTGTTTGGGAGGGACTGATGGGTGGAGTTCACATTTTTATAGGAGTTCTCTAATTTAAAATTAAGAATAAACTTTCTGTTTTTTATGAGAAGGACAAGGGATTGTGCTTTTTAAAATGTACACAGCTCTCTTGCATGCCATTTTCACTTGGCATGTGTAATGCTGAATTTGGTGAACATTTGATTTATACAAATCCTCTCCCATTCTCTAGTTAGTGACACTTTTCAGTCAAGTGCCTTTTATGATAAAGGATTTTGAGAAAATATTCTAAGGCATGTTTGTGCCTACAATTTGCAAGGTGCATATAATAAATCAAATAGCTGCACTTAAAATAAAAATAGCCTGCTCTTCCCTTTGTGCAGTTACAGGAAGAAACCCTAAGTTCTGTTGGAGGATTAGTTACATAGAGGTTTGTGGAGGGTTTTTTTTTTTTTTTTTTTTTTTTTTTTTTTTTAACCCTCTCCAACTCTCTCATAATTCTCCTTATTTTAGCTGCAGTAGTTTGTTTGTGGTGATCAGCATACACTCCACCTTTTTTCATTTGCTGTGTTTTTCTTCTCCCAAAGAAGGCTGATGGATTGCCAGTACATCTGAAACGAGGAGTTCCTGATCAGCTGCTATATCGGACAACTATGGCTCTAACAATAGGAGGGACCATCTACTGTCTGGTAGCTCTCTACATGGCCTCACAACCAAAATCCAAGAAGTGAATGAACCATAACTAATGGGACTGATTCAGCATTTCTCTGAAGGAACAGTTGTGTACTACCCCTTTGTATTTACTACTTAATCCTGTGATTGTATGTTGTGAATTCTTCAAATAAAGACATTAAGAAAATGTTTGAAAATGGTTACCTTCTAATGCATTGGAAAGCAAGATCAATATCAAAGTTAATATTTAAGAGTGAAAGTCAATGTGTTTTGCTTGTGTCAGGTCTCCAGTCTTCTCTTTCCCATCCCAATTGTAAACCAGACAAACAATTCTTACAACAGCCTCTGAACACTTTAGGGTGGTAAAACTTGCCACCTGCCTTTCAACAATGTTAAATTGGAAATGAAAATTTAATTGTGTCAAGCTATGTCTTACCCTTGAGAGAATGTAGGTGTTAAGGGAAGGGAAAGATTGTAGGGTACTAAGGGTTTACAGAAGCAATAAGTGATTTGTGTAATTTACTATTTGATGACAAGTCTATTTTTCTAGTCATACATGTTCACTAACAATTCACATTAGCAGGTGCAGCACACAGATTCTTCCAAATGCTGGTATAGCATTAATGGTTACCTAAATTTGTACTTTCAGTGAGTAATGACAGGGTTATGGTGTCCAAATCTAATACCATCTAAGAATGCAGCTGCTGCTAGCAGTGTTGAACTTAGGCAGACTTCTGTATTGTAACACCAACTATACTAGTTTTTGTCCTTTGCTTTTTGTCAAATTAATTTAAAAATATAAAGTACTGTTTATTTTTACTGTGGAATAAATACACCAATACAAACATTGAAACATTTCAGACTTGAAAGTTTTATTGTTTCATCTTTTCACCAGGCCTTATAATAAATGTTTCAAAACATTCAGTTTCCAACCTCAACTTTTACCTTTTTGAAGCAGACATCTGTTTGAACAGTCTCTAAACCTCAGAACTATGCTAATGGCCAGGTAGTAGCCTTTTACAAGGAATAATCACCAATATCTGCTTTAGTGAAAGGTTGCCATATTTCATAACTTAGTTGTGTATTAACTGCTGTCTTATTTCTAATTTGTAAAAAGAGAAATTAAGTTAACCCTTCCTCCTCCCCCCCCGCCCCCCCCAAGTAAAACCATATTGCATGAAATGCTGGAAGCTGACAAAAAATAAAGAAATAAGTATTTGATAGTGATGAAATGCACCCTTTATCCTGGATTAGAACTGCATACCTGTGGATTCCCCTTGTTTTTTCCAATCACATAAAGCCCACTTTCCTTGTGCAGAAGAAAGATAAAGGCCCCCTTTCTTCTTCCATCCCCTCTTCCCGTCACAGGATATGTCAAATTTCCTTTTCTTTCCATTTCCCCAAATTTGTTTTTCATGTACTGGTCTTAAAAGAAAGTTAACTTGTTTTTCACTTAAATATTTCACAGGCTCCGATGTTCCAAGAAAATCTGCCTTAAGAGTCATGACTGAGTGAAGAAGTATAACTGTGTATAGTTTTTTTTTGTATGAGAAAATGAAGCCTGAGCCTCATGTTGATATTTTAGAAATGGAGAAGAGGCCTCTGAGAATAATGGGCTGAAGCACATAAGAGAGAAGTAATGAAGCCCCTCAGGAAGGAGAGTTAAGAAAACAGGAGCATTGCCTTTACCAGCAAAAGATATTAACCACCAGTGACCCATACTTTTCTTAAGTCCTTGTGGAAAGGGTAATTCTTTCAGAGCCCAAAAGGATCCCTGTGGCACTGATGATTTTTTTCAGTCACCTTCTGAGTAGTAGCCATACGCTAATCATGCTCTAAGAATCCTCTAACACAGGCTGTCTATATCTGTTTCCACAAGTCTTTACACATTTATCACAGGTAATAGGGGGACATTAAGATTATTTGTAATTATTACGGGCTGTGTTTGGAGAGTGATAGTCTATTACTGGTTACCTTGGCAGATGTGGCCTATATCTAACAATGTAACAGAAAATGCAATGGCTTCTTCTCCCAGTGCATTTCAGTTGGAGTGAAGACCCTTCCTCTAGAATACAGTGGAGAGTCAGAAAAAGTCATTCAGCTGTGGGTTTCTTATAGGAGGCATAGGCTGGGAAGGGGATCCTTCTAAGGCATAACAAGCTGACCAAACCACATGTCTCTGCAGGAGTTCTGGGAGCAAGTGTAGCTCTGTTGCCATAGAAATTAAGTCTTCTCACTGAGCTGGACCAAGCTGCTTTTGACTGGTGCCTAAACATAGTGCCCCTGGAGGCAGAGCCCAGGGAGCAGCTGAAAATGCTGTGGTTGCAACCAGAAAATGAAGCCCATGAAACTCAGTAGACCAGCCACTGCCAAAAAGTCAGTAGCCTTTCTATGCTGCTTTCCTCCCAAGGCACATTACAAAAACTGTTGGGCTCTTGATTACAGGCTCTTGGGGTGGGTCTCTTTTTTATGCGAAAGGACAGCTGGCTTAGACCCCTAACTCTAGGAGAGGTTTCACAGCTGAGAATCTTGAGCACAAAGAGGCACTTCCCTCCGGTGTATCAAGCAGGCACTTCTGGGACTTAGACACCTAAATACCTTTGAGACTCTAGACCTAAGCCCTGTCCTTTCTTCTCTGCATTTCCCTCCTGGGTAGCTTAGGCAGCACCCTGGGCACTGCTCCAAATAAATTTTAGCAGGGAAAGTCTTATGCAGGAGAAAAAGTCTATCAGCTGTTTTAAATAGGTCATTTCTGATTTGGCAGGGTTCCTCTCTGACTCTGCAGATTTCCAGGAGCCCTGAGTGGATTGAAAGGAAATACACTAAATGAGTCACTGTGATCAGTGATGGTGCCAAAATGAGCCCTTTCTGTCCTGAAACCCAGTAGAACAACCTTCTCTTTAACATGAACAGTCCCTTTCTAGGCTGGCGATGACAAGGTCTAAGTACTAAACCTAAAAATTAAAACAAAGTAAATCTGAATGATTCCTCCCCAATGCCTCTTTTGGCTCTTCCTGCACTGTGGGAGTCTCTCTCTCTCTCATTAGAACATAAAAGCCAGCTCCACATATTTGAAAGCTCTTTTCCTTCTGACCTCTTTAACCATATGAATAGGAGGGGCAGCTCATGCCTTGCTCAGGAAACAATAAAAGAACCACTGGAGGAGGCACTTCTTGGCCACCTGAGCCTACCTTCCAATTCTGAGAGTCCAGCTTCCCCCCTTACCCTTCTTTCAAGGAAGTGATCAGAGTTTGTTGCAAGACGCAGGACCAATCCAAAAGACAAAGCCTACCCACCTTCTATGCTATCATAGATAGTGGAGTATGGCTCCCAGTGGAAGGACCAGCGACTTTTCTGGCAAAAGCCTCAGTTGGAAGGAGACTCCCCAAAAACGCTCTAGCCAAAAAAGCAAAAACTACAGGGAACACTTTGAGAGGCCTTAGAAGTGGTATCCCTAGTTGGCAATGATCTGTTTCACCACAACACTCATGTTCTGGTGTGATGGTCTTAAGAGCACAGACTCCTTGAAGAAGCATTGCTCGAGAATAAGGCTATCCAACATCTGCCAACTGCCCCTCTGCTCAGCTTTCCTTTTAGAAAGAAACCAGGTAAGATCTTGCCTCCGTTCTAACCATCATTCTCTTTGTTACAGTCCCTAATTCTCACCCATTTCCTTCCACTTTTTCTCTGGTATCCAGCACACACCTTTCCATTCACTGGTCCTTTGTGGTTTACTTCTGAGAAAAGACACTGTGCAAAGCCATGGTATTATCTTCTGGATTGTTCCAAAAGATATCTCAAATTTATAAGAACAGCATGTTCTTTCTGAAGGCGCTATGCCACACTAACTGCTCAGGCTAAAGTCCCTGGTCATATACTGGAGGATATTGATGCTCCTCTTCAGAAACTAGCTAGATTCTAAGATCCGCAGCTAGATGAGTGTGCCAAAAGACAAAGTGCCCTGGTTACATAGATAGAGAGAGGCAGTGACCGTTACCCGTGTATTCACTTCTGGGAAAATGGAAGAAATTCCAAGGCCTGGTTGTGTGCTCCACATTTACTGATTTTGCTGGAGCTATGACACTTGCTCAGAAGTGAAAGAAGCTGGATTTTTGGCAGTGGCAAGATAAAACACTCCAAATCCTGATGCATTACTCAGCTGAACGTAAACCCCAGTGGTGTGAGCATTGCCTTAAACAATTTAGGTCAAAGGTTTTTGGGGACTCCTAGTCATGGGCCGTATGGAGGTTTCACACACAGGGCTTGCAGCAGCTGGTCCCAGAGAGGTAAAAAGGAGCAAGTAGATACTGAGAGGCCAAGAAGTAGGGTGACCAGATAGCAAGTGTGAAAAATTGGGACAGAGGGTGGGGATGGGGGGGTTATAGGTGCCTATATAAGACAAAGCCCCGAATATTGGGACTGTCCCTATAAAATCGGGACATCTGATCACCCCACCAAGAAGGGAGAGTCCAGCTTTGAGGCACTGTAGCCCTAAGAATTGTCTTCAATTGTTCTGTTAACCAGAATACATTTTTCTGCCTACTTCAGGCCAAGCCTGGGTGGTGCTTAAGATAGTGAGCACTATCTGTCAATACCCTTTTGGGAGGATTTTGAGGAGCAGTCAGCAGAAGGCACTTTGTTCTATGTTGCATTTCTTATTGCTAAGAAAAGATGATTTCATACTTTATACTTAGTAATCTTGCTACCTTGGTAACCAGTAAAAAGGGAGAGACAGCCTGTCATACTCACTCATCAGGTCATTGATAAACTCCTATATTCCTGTAAATAAAACTTTTTTCCCCCCAGGAAAGTTGTTATCCTTAATTGTAAAATTAGCATCTGGATAGAAATTTTCAAGGGCTCTCCTAAATTAATAAGATTTGAAATGTCATCCCCTAAAACAAATTTAGAGTTGAATTCTGTGTGAATATTATTAATTATATTGCATCATAAATGCACATGGTAGTTTACAAACATGTAGGAAGATGAAGTCCATTGCCTCAGGAACTTACAATCTAATTCCAAGACATACAACAAACTATTAATCTATTATTAGTAATATTCCTTATTTATATTATCATAGCACCCAGAGGTCCCTGTTGGGTCCTGTTGGACAAGACTTTGTACAAACAGGGACACACAGAGTCCCTGCTTTTGAAAGCTTTCACTCTGAGAACAATTGTATAGGCTTTTCTGTAGTACTATAATATCAAGGCCAGGAGCGGCGCCAGGGTTTTTGCTGCCCTAGGTGGCAGTGCTCCTTCTCTAAGCATTCAGGGGGCTTGGGGTCTTCGGCAGCAGGGGTCCTTCCGCTCCGTGTCTTCGGGGCACTTTGGTGGCGGGTCCCAGAGTGAGTGAAGGACCCGCCGCCGAATTTCTGCCGAAGATCCAGAGCAGAAGGACTCCCCGCCGCCGAATTTCCGCCAAGGGCGGCAAAATGCCGCCCCCCAAATCCTGCCACCCTAGGCGACCGCCTAGGGTCTCCTAGTGGAAGTGCCGGCCCTGATCTAGGCTCCTCTTACATACATTAGTAACTTATCCTCACAGCACCTTATGAGGTAGGTCAGAATTATTTTCTCCAGTTTACAGATGGGAAACCGAGATGCCAAAAGATTGTGACTTACTAAGGAGACACCAAGTCTGTAGCAAAGTCAAAAATAGTCCTATTTACATTACTTGTTAAAATACCAGTGTGTATGGACAGGAGTGGGAAGGAGGCAAGCTTGTAACTGGCATTTTTACATGCCTTGCATTAACAATTTGCTTTGTTTCCAAAAGAGCCTCTCAATATTATTCCAGATTTTACAGCAGAAAACCCAACACCAACACTCATGAGGACACATGAAAACAAGACGCATTTTAATTAGAATGCAAACTCTGGCTTTTAACATTTTGGCATGAATGCACACTAGCGAATGAAGTTTTAATGAAATAATCACACCCTGGAGTGTTGGGGGAAGAGGGAGGAGCAGTTAAATTCTACAATGTTCAGAGATGTGATTATCTCAGGATAATCACCCACCTCTTTGGCATTTTCTTATTGTTATTATAAGCCTTTAAGCTAAAACATGTTAAATGATGATCATTTACCTTCATAGAGCTGTCACAGCCTGAATTCAGTAGTTCTATCTATGTAACTCAATTCAGCAGTTCTATCCATGTAATTAAATTGCTTTTGCATGTCCACATTATGCTCCTTATGTTGGTGGTGCGTGTCCTCACTTGGAGCGCTTGCACTGATTTAGCTGTCAGTTTGGGGCATTGTGGGACTGCTCTTGAGAGGCAGCAACAGTCCATGTAAGCAATGACGTGTCGACACTGACACTGCGTCGACCTAGCTACATTGACATAAGCACTATGCCTCTTGCTCAGCGCGGCCCCAACATCACCGTGGCCACCTCCTGCGGCGGCTCAGGGCTCAGCGGCCAAGCGCTCCGCAGCTGGCGGGCAGATCCCCTCTCCCCGGCAGCTTCCTGTTTCCCTCGGACCCTGCCCCTTGCTAATGCTGGGCTGCCCGGGCTGAGGGAAGCAGGAAGCTGCCGGGGAGAGGGTATCTTGCCAGCTGCTGCCCGCCCCACTGCTCTGCTCCCCCCAGTCCCTGGGAGAAGCGAGTAGTGCCCGCCCACCATCCCTTCCCCACGCCTGCCCCCCCCCCCCCCCGGACTGAGCCCCCCCAAGAGGGGGCGCAGCATGGCCGCAGCGTGGTCGGAGGAGCCAGGGGGGGGGCGCAGCGCGGTGCGGCTGGAGGAGCCAGCCAAGGGGGGGGGGTGTGTGGAGGGGCCAGAGGAGGAGCCCAGGGGGGCGTGGCCAGAGGAGGAGCCAAGGGGGGGCGCCTTTTTTATGTTTGCTCCCCCTGCACTTAGAACCTGGCTATGCCACTGGTGCTGCTGTAAGATTGCTTACGTAGCTGCTCTATTCTGGCGGGAGGGAGCTCTCCTGTCAACATAATAAACCACCTCCATAAGCGGCAGTAGCTATGTCGGCAGGAGACACTCTCCCACTGACATTGTACTGTGCACGCTACCACTTATGCCGGCAAAACTTATGTTGCTCGGCAGGGTGTGTGTGTTATTTACACACCCCTGAGCAACATAAGTTTTACCAACATAAGTAGGGTGACCAGATGTCCTGATTTTATAGGGACAGTCCCGATTTTGGGGTCTTTTTCTTATATAGGCTCCTATTACCCCCCATCCCCTGTCCCCATTTTTCACACTTGCTGTCTGGTCACCCTAGACATAAGTGGTAGTGTAGACATGGCCTTAGTGTAGCCACCTACAGAGTTAGGTCAACGTAAGCTGCCTTACATCGACTTAACTCTGTAGTGTAGACCAGGCCTAATTTAAACAAGATGCTTTCTCTCTTCTATAGGTGTATTGCATAAATACAGATGCAGAGGTCAACAATTGGTAGTATGCAAACACATCTTTCAATTGCTTTAGAAGGATGCTAACAAAGGGATTGATTTTACAGTGCAATCAAACATTCCATTTAAATCCTACTTTTAAATATGCTATTTCTCTAACAAGGATGTTTCAAAGTAAGAGCCCATATGAAACTGTTCATTACTATGTTAATATATGAATTGCTTGATCCTGCCCTAAAATGAGGAAAGACATTCTGATTTTGCAATAACGAAAACATTGGAAGAAATGTAGGCAAGAGGAACTAAAAACAGAAAAACAGAAATCTAAACCTATCACAGGTAGGTGTCTGCTAATAGTGTAGATAGCAATAAAGATAATCATAGGTTGCAGGGGCCATTTGTCATATACACGTCAGAGACATTACCCTCCCAATCAGCGTGAAATCAGAGTATAGTTTATCTCTCCAGGTTGCCTATCAATTACTGCCCCTACTAACTACCAGCACTCATTTCAGATTGTGCAAAACACATTATTTTATTAGCAAATGTTCAAAGAGAAAATCAGAAAATAAGGTAAGTGTAAATTTGCCTAGATGAATAACAGGGAAAGCATTGCTAAGTTGGCCCTAAACTTAGCTACTAAGTATTGAAATATTTACCTGCACTTTACTGTATGGTATTAACTTGTCTTTATCTTCTGACCCTTGACAAAGATCAAGTGTTCTCAGGGGGCCTGATTCTGGTCTCAGTACACTGGTGTAAATTGGAAGTAACTCCATTGAATTAATACATGGGTTTTAGCATTAAGGCTTAAAGAGAGTGACCCTGAGTATTAATTGACTTGAAGACAATTTGTTTTGTAATTAATTGGAACTGATTCCAATTAGCTACAGCATGAAAACTAGGCAGGAATTGCCAGGGCCGGCTCTGGCTTTTTTGCCGCCCCAAGCAACAACAACAACAACAACAAAAATTCGGGGCGGCCGGAGCAGCAAAGCAAAAAAACCCCAAAAACTGCAGGGCAGCCGGAGCCAGGGTGCAGGGCTGGGGGGAGGTGGGGGAGAGAGAGAAGCGGGGTGGCCAGGGCTTCAGCGGGGCGCTTGCCACTCGGCCCCAACCACCGTGCTGCCTGCCGGGAGGGCTCCGCGCCGCTCCGGTCGGCGGGGAGGGAAGGACGCAGGCTGCCCTGCTTGGCTTGCTACAGACCTGGCACCGGCTGTGGCAGACGGAGCGCGCAGCCCGCTTCCAGCAGGGCGCTCCCCTCCTCCGCACCCCCACCCTCCACAGGGCGGCCGGATCGGTGAACAAAACAAAACAAAAACAAAACAAAACAAAAACCCCAAACAAACAAACAAAAAAAGCGTCTGTGCCACCCTAGGATTGGGCGGAATGCCGCCCTGTAGAATCTGCTGCCCCAAGCACAAGCTTGCTCGGCTGGTGCCTGGAGCTGGCTCTGGGAATTGCTAGAGATAGAAGAATGTTTGATGTGAGGACTATGGGGAAGCTACACAATAACACAGTTGTAGAGTGGGAGCTGGGGAAGACAGGATCATGGGGTCGCTCTAGGGTGCCCCATGGTCATAGCAACTCACCTGTAAGGTGGGTCTCATATTGGACCATCCCAACGCTTTTTATGAGAACCAGGATTGGTCTGTGGATTGAGTGTGCTGCCCTAAAAGGTGGCACAGGACAGAAGCAGGCCTGGATCTGGGGGTTTATGTGTGAGTCCCCCTGAAATTGTACAGGGTCTGGATCCAAGGTTTGGGAAGTTTTGCCCATCCCTAGTAGGCAGCATGTTTTAAATAAGCAGATCTACATGTGGTACTCTGGCTCCAAAGGAGGCTATTCCATGCTGGAAGATCCACAGACCCTGGATGCACAGAAACTCAGCAGAAAAACACCACTTTTTCACCACCAACTTTTTCTTCTTCAGAAGCGATTTAATTTATTTCAGTATTTCACAGTATTTTTAACATTTTATTCCATGCCATGAAATGAAAGAAATTGTAGGCACTGTTTGAAAAGTATCTCTAAAATGTCCATATTAAAAGGAATACATTTGTAATGTTTATTGTCTTTCTGCCAGCTGGAACAAACTCTGGAATTCTCCGTTGTGAAGTACAGAACCTTGTCAACCCAGCACCACCTGTCTGCTGTGAGTATGCAAGTGTGCCTCTTCCAATAGCAAATCTTTGAAGAAGTTCTTATAATGATGTCCATTTGTAAAGGTATCAAAAACTTGCTATCTTCAAGCACCCCCCGGTCTGGCTCAGATAAATACTGGAGCTATTCTCTCACCTGCAAGTTCTTAAATTTACAGTCGTGTGACTTAAAATATACATTTATTTTACACATCTTTGTATGTTTCATGTAGTGAAGTCATACATCAATCTTACTATAAATTGCTATGTCTATTTCCAGCTTGGTGCTGCCTCAAGACTCCTGCATTCAATTCCTGACTCCCTCACTTACTCTGGCTTCTCATGTTGGGTGCCCAGACAATTAGGGCTAGGTTGTACTTTCTGTACACTATAATAAGGATTTTGCTTGGGTGAAGGAGGTATGGGGGAGCAATTTGTAACAATTTGTAACATATAGAGTTCCATATACTGCCTGCTGCACATGGAGGAAGGGCATGGCCGTGGCACAGCATAATCGCTGATGCTCCCTGTTGAGATGACCCTGTGGGGAGCCACAGCACCTAGAGTTGGTAGCCCTTATGTGGCCACCCAAGGGTGTGGTGAAGGGAATCCTTACTCCCTCTGAGTCCTATTCACCTGCATGACAGAGTAAAGACTAGGCACTGTCTAGCTCATAATAGCTTGTAATGTGCTAACTTCATTTTCAGTCGGTAAAATCACAGAAGCAGTGCTGACGCTGCCTCAACTCCCTTCCTACTGCAAAGATGCCCAAGGGATACAGGACCCCAACTCCCCTTAAACTAGGCTGACCAGACAGCAAGTGTGAAAAATCGGGACAGGTGGTAGGGGGGGTAATAGGAGCCTATATAAGAAAAAGCCCCAAATATCGGGACTGTCCCTATAAAATCAGGACATCTGGTCACCCTACCTTAAACTCTTGAAAATCTCAGCCTTACTCACTACTGCTGATATTATTAGGGTGACCACCCATCCTGAATTGGGCGGTACAATCTTGAAATGCAGAATTCAAGTCCCAGTTCCGGGCTGAATGAATCCGGGACAGCATTTCCTGTAGTGCTGCTCTGCGCCTGCCCAAGGCTCGGGGTGGCACTAGCTTCCTCCTGGTGGTGGTGGTGGTGGTGTGTGGGGGGGGTTAGGGTGGGCCTTATCCCCTCCTCCCCCTTGCCATAAGGCTCCGCTTCCTGGCCAGGCCAAAAGCTGGAGCTGGGCAGTAATAAAAGCCACACCAGGAGCCCGGGCCCTCCACCTGCTCTGGGTGGCACGCTCTGACGGGCAGGGGCATGGGCCAGAGGCTGCTCTCAGGCACTCCTGGTCCCGCACCCAGGGCAGGTGGAGGGTCCGGAGTTCCTAGGGTTGCCAACTCTGACTGAAGCTATTCTGGAAGATTTTTTTTCCAACATGATATAACGTCATTTTCTTAAAATCTCCTGTTAAAATCTTCTGGATTGCTTTCAATAGTCACCGGGAGATCGATGCCAATTCCGGGAGACTCCAGGCCAATCCTGGAGGGTTGGCAACCCTAGGGGCTCCCCAGGTGGCTCTTACCACAGCCTGGCTCTGGCTTCTGGCCTGGCCAGGGGGCGGGGCCTTGGAGAGGAGAGGAGGAGTGGGGCAGGGCCACAGAGGAGGCATGGCTCCTGCATGTGTCCCACTTTTACCTTTTGAAACGGTGGTGCCCCAGATATTACAGCAGTCAGTCTGGGTGAACTACTCTTGACTCCCTGCCCCTTTTTAAGGCCGTGGGAGGAGGAGGATAACTTTGCAGCACAATGGGCTTCGAATCAGGGCCCTGGCCAAAAATCTGGAGCAGGGCAATGTGGTGGAGGAATAGCTGTAGGACACATCATCACCCTGTGACTTGCAGTGAGTAGAAGCCATTCAGGGATATATGAAGACCAGGAAATTGTGAGTGGGTGTGCCTGAGAATGCACAGCTGGCCATAGCAGTGCCAGCAGTAGTCGGTCTAATATCACAGATAGCTTAATCAGCCTGAATGAGTTCTGTAGTAGAAGCTGTCTAGGCCTTCACTATAATAGGGCTTATCTCTATTTCCTTTATGCCTAGAGTACTCAGGGAACGTTGTGAAAGGCACTTGGGATTAATATTCAGTATAAAACACAGGATCCTTTACAGGAACCTATTGTTTTCAACAAAAATGATAATTCATCAAGCAAAAAATTGAAAGGAAAAAGAATGTATCCTGTGCAATGGAGCTGTGCTTCATTTGTAAGGTACAAGAATCACAAACAAAGCAGAGGTGTGATTTAGTAATCAAGTAATAATCCTTAAGGAAGCTCCAAGCTGCTTGATTGTAGTATAAAGTCCTTTCTAAATTATGCACAGCGTACCAAGGCTTAAAGAAACAGTTCTTAGTTAATGTCAATATAAAGTTTTGGGAGTCCAAGACTGACATTTTTGCAGCACAGTTCTGCTCTACTCAATTAAAAAGGGAGCAGGGTTCCATATGTGTCTCTTGATATCTTCCAGATCAAACATGCTCAATTTAAAGGTAAAAAGAGGTTTTTTTCTAACTCCCAGCTCCACAAGTTCAACCTGGCTCTGACAGTCAAGCTGGAGTCTTTTCTCCTGGTGCATCACCACCACTAAAAATCAACAGCAGCAAAACAAAACAAAGTGTGCAGCACCAAAAATTACTCTCACCAGTGCCTTTTGTATAACCCCACTGCCTTCGTTGGGTTTGCCCTGGCGTAATGATCATCCCCATAATTGGAATTTAGCACACAAATCTGTTGATGATGCACAACTAAAAGCACATTTAACTTATTCTTCATTAGCTGTGTTGCCCCCCCGACTAAAATAAGCAGACAGGACTCTGCATACACACAGGGAGCTGATCTAATGTCTTCCAGAAAGGTGCTGTTTTTACACAGTCATCTTCCAGAGCAGAACTGCACTTTAAAAGTTTGACTAAAGGGCCGATTTCTGGCAATCTCATGTGTGTGCAGATGTGTGCCAAGAAACTTCAGGTCTGTGAGGAAGGACTCCAAGCCTAGTTTCCTCACAAAGCCCATGAAGAAGCATCTGTGCAGTATTGTCCATGACAGGAGCTACGGAGTGGCTTTCTAGGAGAGAGAGAAGCTAGTTTTCAGGGGGATGTGGGCTGCACATCTTCAGGTGTGGGCAGAAGCGCCACCAGCTTTTTTGCCGCCCTAGGTGGCGGAAGGTCCCGCCCCCGAAATGCCGCCCCCAACAGAGGCAGCGGAAGGTCCCGCCCCCGAAATACTGCCGACGACCGGGGCGGCCGAAGATCCGGCCGCTGCAGTCACCGCCCCCCAAATGTTAGTGCCCTAGGCGACCGCCTAGGTTGCCTAATGGGTTGTGCTGACCCTGGGTGTGGGTATGCCCTCAACAATGCAAAATCAGCTACATCTTCACCTTTGTGGAGATTAGTTTACAGAGGGAGGGAATCTGAGCATGTGCTGCTGCCAGCTCTAATATGAAAGCAAATAACAGAACACAGAAATATAGGGCTGGACTTCCATTGATTTAAATGAAGCTTTGTCAATTTGCCCCAGCTGAGGATCAGGTCCAATATCTTTTTATAGTAATACAGTAGTACAAAACATAAGAAAAATCTTCAGAGCATAGGCTCCACCCACATTAATCTTCTCTCTTTCTTGCTTTCCTTCCTCCATCCCCTTTGTGGGTTTTTTTTAATTCTCTTTATATATTTTCAATTTTCCTGTTTCACGTGATGCCATCTGGTGATGCCTCCCTGCTGTTCTCCTTTCTTGGTTCCCCCTTTGTTTTTCTCTTCCTGTCTCACTCCTTTCCTGCAGTTTGTAAACTGAGCAATGCAGTGAAAGTGATGCCATCTGGGCTTTCCTAAGCACTGTCCATCACTCCTCTACATTGGAATCAGCTTTGACACACAAAGAATTTCCCATCCGGGACTGAAAAAATAAGTCACATTTTGCCCTGCGCATATCCCATTCAACTCCACTGAAAACCAATCAAGGAGTTATGCTGGCTGTAGTTCAGAACAGTATTGGTGCTGTTTCTGGTGCAATGCATTCTATCTCACTTCCCGGATCTGATTCTCCTTTTACTTATGCAAGTTTATTTCCACTGAGGCCGATTCTCCTTTCTTACACTGGTGTGAATCAGCAGTAATTCCATTCAAACCAGTTTTTATTCCAAAGCAAAACTGGAACAAATGAGAGGAAAATCAGCCTATTAACATAATAGACTTACTCCTGATTTACACCTATTTGAGAAGAGAATCAAACCCTTTGCCTCCCTTGTGTTCTCCTTTCTTGGTTTTTCGCTTCTTCTCTCACTCCTTTCCTGCAGTCTGTGAACTGAATAATACAGTGAAAGTGAAGGCTACTTTTTAGCGCCCATTTCTAAATGAAGAATTTTAATGTAATGGTCTCAAAGAATCTGGCAGATTGTGCTAGGTTTCTGCAGCTACTAGTCATTACTAGGGTAGATCTTCAGTCGGTGTATCAGGATCAGTGCATTGACTGTCAACTGAGTAAATTAATAAGGCTGAGATTTTCAAGAGCTAAAGGGAGTTAGGTGCCCAACTCTAATTTGAAATTCAATAGAAGTTTGGTGCCTCACTCCCTTAAAATATCCCAGCCTAAGTGTTTTAAAATGCCCTTCTTTGTGTCTTACTTACCAATGACAGGTAGCATTAACATTCAAGGTAGGTGAATGTGCTGGAAAGCCAAAGAAAAATCTTTGCAAAATTTCTTTAGATTTCTACAGATTATGACAGGAAATCCCCACAGATTTTTTTTTTCTGTCCCTACCTGTGAAATCAAGTAGCAAGTGTGTGTTTGGGTTTTTTGATGCAGTTAGCTGTAATGGGCCAGATCTTGCCAGTGCAACGCACACAGAACTCACAGTGACGTCAATGGAAGTTCTAAATTTGGGTTCATGGCAGGACATATGACCCAGTTTTATGCTCCTTAGGGACTGGAAAGCAGAAACTTTAGTTAATGGGACACAGTGTGTCTAGGTCTTGTAAGTACAATTCTACCCTACAAAACGATCATGCCAAAATGACTTCCTGTGCTTTGTTAGCCATTAGGCTTGCTTCTGTGAGTGTTTAAAGTCATATCTGCCCACTTTAGTGATACAAATACATTTGTACTAATTTTCTCTCCTAAAGAGACGACAAGAGAGAGAGCTGGATTCTGTTCCTACAGTGCATCAGTGAAATAACTGTTTGTTAAATTACGAGAGGGTCTTTAATCAGTACTGGATCCCTGACAAAGTTCCAGCAGTATCAATGAGGGCATAATATGAAGACAATGGGGTAGGACAAGTGTCCGTGAAGGTATGATTTCACCTGCAGATTCTTCACTACTGGTGATGATGCACTGGAAGAACAGAACTTAGCTTGATTTTAGGTCTCGAGGGGTTTGTGGAGCTGATAGGGTGACCAGACAGCAAATGTGAAAAATCGGGATGGGGGTGGGGGGTAATAGGAGCCTATATAAGAAAAACACCCCAAAATCGGGACTGTCCCTATAAAATCGGGACATCTGGTCACCCTAGGAGCTGACAATTAGGGGAAAAACTTTTTATTTATAAATGAGCACATTTGATCTGAGAATCAATAAACATAGGGCACAGTGATGCCATTTTTATAGTCTGTTTTCAAAGTATAATCACCCTTTAATTGGTCCTGCTGGTTCAGTCTGTCTTCAACTTCCTTTTTGCGTACTCGGTGTTTTGTTAGACAAGGAAAAATGAGGAATATAAAAATGAGACTGTCTTTTCATATCCTTTCAAGCCACTGAGAGAGTTTAAAGGCATTCAATACCTGACAGAAACCGGACTTAAAACAAGTTACTTTTTTTTTATAAATTCAAAAAGGAACAAAAGGGAAGCATCATGTTCTGTGTATCGTAATACCCTGCCTACCTTTTTGTATCCTTTCTTTTTGTTAATACCCAAACCACTCCACAGCTGTTAATGCTATAAAGCTCGTCCTGCAGTCCTTACTCAGTTCTTATTCACTGACTTTGATGGGAATTTTGCTTGAGTAAGAATTGCATAAGGACTGCAGGGTTTGGCATACAGTTAATTAATAATTTGCTTTCATTATAGCAGTAAGGGCCAGATTCTGATCGGAGTTACACTGATGTACCTCTATTAGCTTCCATGAAGTTACTCCAGATCTGCACCAATACATCTCAAGCGATGCAAGTATCAGCTAGTCTGTTATAAATTGTAAAGTCTGCATTTTGAATACTGTAGGAACTGACAATTATAAACACAGATTAATAGCTTATAAAGCCAGAAGGACCCATTAGCTCACGTTGTCTGACCTCTTGTATAACACAGGCCATATACTTTCATCATCATGATGCACATTTTCTCTCTTCAAAGACTAAAACAAGCTTCAGCATTAATTATGATGGTTTCATTTTAGAATGGTCACAAATGCAAAATGGCCATCTCATCGTAGCCTTTTGGTTCCAAATGAATAAATCAAATGTGATTTACTATGTTAATCCTTTATAAGTGGTGCTTTGTTATGGACATACTGTGCAGGGCATGCTCTTCAAACACAATTATGAAGGTTTTGAAATCCATTTGAGATCTTGCATAAAAGGATTTAGAATAAGTACAGAGGGCCTAATTCCCCCTACCTGACACCCAGTGTACTCATTTACTCCTGTGAACAAAGCCTGATGCCATTCTCATTTGGTATAGTTTTAACCTCATTTTGAACAGGTGCCAATGACCACGGATGGTACAAGACTGTGGAAGGATTTTAGGCTAATCTAGAGTAATGTAATTTAAAAAAATAATTTTTGGTTACGAATTTAGAGTCAGATACTCAGTCAATGCAGATCAACATGTGGTATCTCTATTGGTTTCAACAGAACTAAACTAAAGTGTATATCAGCTGAAGCTCTGACCTTGTATTTTAAGATCATTAGAAAAAGGTCCCACACTGACAAAACTGGAAACGATGGGCTTGTCCACATGTTGGGGAGATGTGCTACCAGGATATGAGCACACTGCATATTAATTGGTCCGTGTAGACCCTGTTGGTGCACAATAAGGCTCTCTAAGGTGCTTTAACATAGTCGCACTACATTAAATCACACGAAGGAACCTTTAGTGCACACCAGCCCGGTTTACACAGCCCAATTAATGTGCAGCACGTTAGTGTGCTTCAGAAATCACACTCCTGTAATGAGCATTACCCATCATGTAGACAAGCCTGTACTCTGCAGCATATCCACAGAACAGGCCTAACTCAGGTTATGGCAGTGTAAGTTTACCCACATTGCCTCACTCACATGCCTGAGTGTCTTCTATTCGGTGTCCAAATCATTTCACTCCTTTGCCTCTCTGCTGTGGATGTGTGAGAGAATGCCAGTTATGAAATGCACACTTGTCCTCTTGGTACAGGATGGAGAACATTAGCCCTTTTCCTATAGATTGCTGGGAGTGTTGCCTGAATGGAGGAATTTCCTAGTGAAGGTGCTCAGACAGTTCCATAAAGATTGCTATAGAAAAGCCTATAAATAAACTAAATAAATAATGTCCCTTGATCACCACCATTCAGACATTTGAACCTTTAATCTAGTTGTGACAGGCCCTCTGGATAAAATTTTCAAAAGCTGGAGATTCCACCGATTTTCAATAGGATTTAGGCACCTAAGTCACTCTGGCACTTTTGAAAACATTAGTCTATAACCTATTACCAATTTCCTCAGGTGTACAGTGCCAGCGAGGACTAAATTATTAATTCAGAACGCTACATTTCAGCACAATACTATATTCCTTCTTGCAATTAAAAATCTTTAGAAATACGTTCTGCTTCATTGATCTCTTCGTGCTTTATCTCATCTAATGAATTTTAATGTTTAGATAAAACATTTCTCTCTCCCCCTTGCTGAAGACCCGTGCTTTCTTCTTCATTCAACATGTGACAAATTTCTTATTTAATGTTAAGCATCACTGAACGACCTTCATTTGAATTTGAGAAATACCTGACATTAATGTAACACAAATTACACTGATGCTGACAGCTATGTTGAAGGGAACATTCATGTAGCTTTAGAGAAACCTTTCTGAACACCGAAAAGCGACAGGAGACGTGAAATGTAATTGGAATAGAAAAACTGATTTTTAAAGTGCTATGTGAAGAAAACACAGGAATTGTGGGAGGAGCCAATCTTCTTCCTGGCTTCCTTCCATCCTAACATTTTTGGTATTCTTAAAGATGTGCTGAATGTTTGCAAAGTATTCTATTTCAGATTTTAATTTCAGTGGCCCACACCCTAAAGTTCTTACTCAATTTTAATTTAGGGTTTGTCTATATGGGGACACTCAGAAAAATTAATTCAAATTAACACAAAGGAAAGCAGTAATCTATACAGCACAGTGGTGGGTGGTGATTGGCCATGTCCTGATAATGTAACATTTTAATTAATCCCTGCACCTGGGATTATTGGCAGTGGAGAAAGATGACACCACAAGAGCCAACAAGGACATTAATAGTCTAGAAGAGTGATAGTGCATTGTCCAGGGACTCAAAGTGGTGTGGTTAGTCTGGTTTCTGGGCATGGCCAGAGTTGTGTTAATGGTTGTCTGACTGCATCTAGTGAAAAATGTTGGAGATGGTCCACACTGGGCAGAACCCACACTTCAGAATGCCCTCCCTCCTGTGTTCCTGGAGGTATTCTGGCTGTCTCCTAGAGCCTCTTGTTATTTTCCTCGTGATATTTTACCAGGCTTGTTTTGATCACTTACTTACATGTCGATATTCTATTCTATCTAGAGCTGTATCCTATACCCACCACTGTGCATCTGAGTGCATTCAACATAGTAGCTATTCTGAATACTCGAGTGTTTCTCGTAATTCAACCTGCAGACACAGAAAACGGATTAGAGATTATTTGTGTTGCAATAGTGTCTGGAGGCCCAGCTGATTCAGAACTCCCTGCTAACTAGATACCAGACACTAAGCACATAGTAAGTAACAGTCACTGTCCTGAAGAGCTTACAGTCTAAATAGACAAGACAGACAAAGGGTAGAAGGGGAAATAACACACAGCAGCTCTGTGGCAGGGCCAAGGATATAACTGGGTCTCCCATCCTCCTTCAGTGCTCTGTCCACTGGATCACGCTGCCTCCCCAATGCTTTATACTTGTAATATTGTCATTATGAACTGATATTTAGAAGCATTCTACTGCTGCATGGCCAGTTTTTACCAGTTACTTAGTCACAACAAGTAATGTGAACTGTGTCAGAAGACACAGTGAGCTGCACGCAGCACCGAGTGTCATTAAAGGGTGCATTAAGTTCAATAAAATAATCCAAGATTTATCATAGAATCATAGAATTTCAGGGTTGGAAGGGACCTCAGGAGGTCATCAAATCCAACCCCCTACTCAAAGCAGGGCCAATCTCTAACTAAATCATCCCAGCCAGGGCTTTGTCAAGCCTGACCTTAAAAATCTCTAAGGAAGGAGATTCCACCACCCCCCTAGATAACCCATTCCAGTGCTTCACCACCCTCCTAGTGAAAAAGTTTTTCTTAATATCCAACCTAAACCTCCCCCACTGCAACTTGAGACCATTACTCCTTGTTCTGTCATCTGCAATCACAGAGAACAGTCTAGATCCATCCTCTTTGGAACCCTCTTTCAGGTAGTTGAAAGCAGCTATCAGATCCCCCCTCATTCTTCTCTTCTGCAGACTAAATAATCCCAGTTCCCTCAGCCTCTCCTCATAAATCATGTGCTTCAGCCCCCTAATAATTTTTGTTGCCCTTTTCTGGACTCTTTCCAATTTTTCCAACGTCCTTCTTGTAGTGTGGGGCCCAAAACTGGACACAGTACTCCAGATGAGGCCTCACCAATGTCGAATAGAGGGGAATGATCACGTCCCTCGATCTGCTGGCAATGCCCCTACTTATACAGCCCAAAATGCCGTTAGCCTTCTTGGCAACAAGGGCACACTGTCGACTCATATCCAGCTTCTCGTCCACTGTAATCCCCAGGTACTTTTCTGCAGAACTGCTGCCTAGCTGCTTGATCCCTAGTCTGTAGCAGTACATGGGATTCTTCCATCCTAAGTGCAGGACTCTGCACTTGTCCTTGTTGAACCTCATCAGATTTCTTTTGGCCCAATCCTCCAATTTGTAAAGGTCCCTCTGTATCCTATCCCTACCCTCCAGCGTATCTACCACTCCTCCAAGTTTAGTGTACTCTGCAAACTTGCTGAGGGTGCAATCCATCCCATCATCCAGATAATTAATGAAGATATTGAACAAAACCGGCCCCAGGACAGACCCTTGGGGCACTCCGCTTGATATTGGCTGCCAGCTAGACATGGAGCCATTGATCGCTACCCGTTGAGCCTGACGATCTAGCCAGCTTTCTATCCACCTTATAGTCCATTCATCCAGCCAGGGCTGGCTCCAGGCATCAACCGACCAAGCACGTGCTTGGGGCAGCACCTTCGAAGGGGCAACCAATCTTGGGGTGGCGGGGGCAGGGCCGGCTTTAGCAAGAGCGGGGCCCGATTCCTGGGGGCGTGGGCCGGGCTGGAGCTGAGCCGGGGGGCCGGGCCCGAGCCGAACCCGAGCTGGACCAGGCCCGAGCTGAGCCGGGGGGCCGGACACAGGCCAGACCTGAGCCGGGCCGGGGTCCGGGCCGGGCCCGAGCCAAGCCGGGCCGGGGGGCCAGGCCCGAGCCAAGCTGAGCCAAGCCGCGGGGGCCGGGCCCGAGCCTGAGCTGAGCCGCGGGGGCCGGGCCGGGCCCGGATCAGGCCGAGGGAGCCGGGCCGGAGCCGAGTTGAACGGGCCGGGCCGGCGCGCTCAGCCAGAACCGGGGCCGGCGCCCCAGCGCCTGAGCTGCTGGGGCCGGAGGTACTTAGCCGGGGCCGGACTGGCCCGTGCCGCGCCGTGCCGCGCCTCCCCAGAGCGCTTCTCACGTCCCTCTCCCACACCCCTGACTCAGCTTACCAGGTGCTGCCTGCCTGCCCCTCCTTCTTTTCAGACTTCCCCGTGAACCTCTGATTCGCTGGAAGCAGGGGCGGGGGAGAAGCAGGGGGCGGAGCGTTCAGGGGAGGGGAGGAGGGGGAAGTGAGCTGGGGGCGGGGTGGAGAGCTGTGGCACGGGGCCCTCTTGGCACGGGGCCCAATTCAGCCGAATCGGCTGAATCGGCCTAAAGCCGGCCATGGGCGGGGGGCACTCAGGGTTTTTTGTTTTTTTGTTTCAGCGGCGCGGCGCTGGAAGGGGCGGGGGCTGGCGTGGCATGGCGCTCGGGGTTTGGGCGGCCCGGCGCGGCCCGGCGCTCGGGGTTTGGGCGGCGCGGCACTCGGGGGGGGAGGGGAATTGGGCGGCGCGGCGCTCGGCGGGGGCGGGGGTTTCGGCGGCGCAGCGCTTTGGGGGGGGTTACGGCAGGTCGACGCTCGTTTTTTCTTGCCTGGGATGGCAAAAAAGTTAGAGCCGGCCCTGCATCCAGCCCACACTTCTCTAACTTGCTGGCAAGAATACAGTGGGAGACCGGATTAAAAGTTTTGCTAAAGTCAAGGAATAACATGTCCACTGCTTTCCCCTCATCCACACAGCCAGTTATCTCATCATAGAAGGCAATTAGGTTAGTCAGGCACGACTTGCCCTTGGTGAATCCATGCTGACTGTTCCATATCACTTTCCTCTCCTCTAAGTGCTTAAGAATTGATTCCTTGAGGACCTGCTCCATGATTTTTCCAGGGACTGAGGTGAGGCTGACTGGCCTGTAGTTCCCCAGATCCTCCTTCTTCCCTTTGTTAAAGACGAGCACTACATTAGCCTTTTTCCAGTCATCCGGGACCTCCCCTGATCGCCAGGAGTTTTCAAAGATAATTGGCCAATGGCTCTGCAATCAGATCCGCCAACTCCTTTAGCACCTTCAGAAGCAGCACATCCGGCCCCAGGGATTTGTGCTCATCAAGCTTTTCTAAATAGTCCTGAACCACTTCTTTCTCCACAGAGGGCTGGTCACCTCCTCCCCATGCTCTGCTGCCCAGTGCAGCAGTCTGGGAACTGACCTTGTTCGTGAAGACAGAGGCAAAAAAAGCATTGAGTACATTAGCTTTTTCCACATCCTCTGTCACTAGGTTGCCTCCCTCATTCCATAAGGGGCCCACACTTTCCTTGACCTTCTTCTTGTTGCTAACGTATCTGAAGAAACCCTTCTTGTTACTCTTAACATTCCTTGCTAGCTGCAACTCCAAGTGTGATTTGGCCTTCCTGATTTCGCTCCTGCATGCCTGAGCAATATTTTTATTCTCCTCCATGGTCATTTGTCCAATCTTCCACTTCTTGTAAGCTTCTTTCTTGTATTTAAGATCAGCAAGGATTTCACTGTTAAGCCAAGCTGGTTGCCTGCCATATTTACTATTCTGTCTACACATCGGGATGGTTTGTTCCTGCAACCTCAATAAGGATTCTTTAAAATACAGCCAGCTGTCCTGGACTCCTTTCCCCTTCATGTTATTCTCCCATGGGATCCTGCCCATCAGTTCCCTAAGCAAGTCAAAGTCTGCTTTTCCAAAGTCCAGGGTCCATATTCTGCTGCTCTTCTTTCTTCCTTGTGTCAGGATCTCATGGTCACTCCCTCCCAGGTTCCCATCCACTATTGCTTCCCCTACTAATTCTTCCCTGTTTGTGAGCAGCAGGTCAAGAAGCGCTCTGCCCCTAGTTGGTTCCTTCAGCACTTGCACCAGGAAATTGTCCCCTATACTTTCCAAAAACTTCCTGGATTGTCTGTGCACTGCTGTATTGCTCTCCTAGCAGATATCGGGGTGACTGAAGTCCCCCATGAGAACCAGGGCCTGTGATCTAGTAACTTCTGTTAGTTGCTGGAAGAAAGCCTCCTCCCCCTGGTCTGGTGGTCTATAGCAGATTCCCACCACGACATCACCCTTGTTGCTTATACTTCTAAACTTAATCCAGAGACTCTCAGGTTTTTCTGCAGTTTCATACCGGAGCTCTGAGCAGTCATACTGCTCTCTTACATACAATGCAACTCCCTCACCTTTTCTGCCCTGCCTGTCCTTCCTGAACAGTTTATATCCATCCATGACAGTACTCCAGTCATGTGAGTTATCCCACCAGGTCTCTGTTATTCCAATCACATCATAATTCCTTGACTGTGCCAGGACTTCCAGTTCTCCCTGCTTGTTTCCCAGGCTTCTTGCATTTGTGTATAGGCACTTAAGATAACTTGCTGATTGTCCTGCTTTCTCAGTATGAGGGAGGAGTCCTCCCCTCTTGCGCTTTCCTGCTCGTCCTTCTTCCCGGTATCCCACTTCCCCACTTACCTCAGGGCTTTGGTCTCCTTCCCTCAGTGAACCTAGTTTAAAGCCCTCCTCACTAGGTTAGCCAGCCTGCTTGCGAAGATGCTCTTCCCTCTCTTCGTTGGGTGGAGCCCATCTATGCCTAGCAATTCTTCTTGGAACACCATCCGATGGTCAAAGAATCCAAAGCCTTCTCTCTGACCTATTGATTGCTGTCTTGCTCCAGGCATCTGTTTTCTTCATAACGTCCCTCACATGTCATATAACACCATCACCCAACAACACCAACCATATAAGCAGCATTTAAAGACCCACGGTCATTAATAATGTGAAGACCTTACAATACATAACACCCCCGAAGCATTTATGGCTCTAATTTGCTGTGTAGAACTTTAAATGCAATGTGGTCAAACTAAAAATCAGTGCTTTAGCCAGGGCCGGCTCTAGGTTTTTTGCTGCCCCAAGCAAAAAAATTTTTGGCTGCCCCCCCCCCCCCCCCCCCCCGCCGCGCTCCCCCCCCCCCCCCCCCCCCCCGGCAACTGCACCCTCCTGCCGCCCCAGCCCTGGATCACTGGTAACATAGCCATAGGTCTACACCATAATACCCCTCCTGCTCCTTGTCATCCTTCCTGGAGAGACTAGCAAAAATTCCTCCCCCCAGCTGACATCCATCACACACCCAACAATAGCTGCCTCTTCCTCTTAACGAGGGCTGGGACCCAGAACACAGCCAAGAGGAGAAGGAGAAATCTGAGTGGCACAATGGGAGGCTGCAGGTCACTGAACCTGTGGAAGCTGGGTCACTTTCAACTCCTGTGAGCCAAATTGCAGGATTATGTTCACAAACTCCTTTGCAGACCAAGCCACCACGCAGCTCTAGTGCAAATGGAATGGCTGCTGTACACCCAGAGGATGTTTTCTTAGAGTCAGAGTCAGACATAGTGGAGCCCAGTGTAAATCCACTGTTATACCAGGTCTGAATCTGACCCTTTGTCTCTATTGATCCTCAGACTCCAATGTCAGCAACGTGGACTGTAAAAGTAATAAAAACAGTTTCCATTCCCCCAGTCAGAGTCACCATGCCCAGCTCTGGCAAGCCTGCAGGCACATAGAGTCCCCTAGAATAAAAATAATAGCTGTGTACCATTGCCACTATTTCTTCCCTTATTTACACTATGAAATACTACAATGCAAGCAACGTAGGTTACATATGCACTCTTCTTTCATTGACTCTATATTGCATTTTTCCAGGAGTGCGAAGTAGAACTGGAGAAAAATGGCTGTGAACCTACACACATTTGGTGAAACTTTTCAGAGCAGTGAAAGTTTCCATAAACTCACCAGGTTTTTTTCTTTTCAGAATCCCGTGACTTGC
The DNA here is from genome assembly GCF_013100865.1 of Trachemys scripta elegans. Lineage (NCBI taxonomy): Eukaryota > Metazoa > Chordata > Testudines > Emydidae > Trachemys > Trachemys scripta. The sequence continues at coordinate 38,616,973 of NC_048300.1, forward strand.
AGAGCGGAGTCTAGTTAAGTTTTCAAAAAGCTGAGGGACTGTTTGTGTGCACTAACAACCACGTCCATGACCCTCAACTCTTTGTCTATTTCTCCTGTTGATTCCTGCATTGCCTTGGTGAGCTAGAAATGGTGATATAAGGCCAGATTTTCAAAGGTATTTAGGTGCCTAAGATGCAGCAAGGTGCCTAGTGGGATCTCCAAAAGCACCTAACTGAGTTAGGTGCCCAATTGCCATTGATTTCAATGGAAGTTAGGTGCCTAGCCTGCTCAGGCACTTTTGAAAATCCTACTAGGTACCTTGCTGCATCTTTAGGGACCGAAATACCTTTGAAAATACGGCCCATACATCTGCTGGTCACTATACTTGTGGCTAGGTTTTGACACCCTTTCTTATGTTGAGTTGCACCTTGCTTCATAAGTGAGTCCATTGACTTCAATTAGGCTATGTCTACACCAGCACTTTTGTTGGTATAGCTTATGTAGCTTAGGGGTGTGAAAAAACCCACAGCCCTGAGTAACATAAATTACACCAACAGAAGCCCCGGTGTGGACAGCGCTATGTTGGCATGAGATGTTCTTCCACCGACATAGCTATTGTCGCTCATTGAGGGATCTCCCATCAGCATAGAGCGGCTACATGGGAGATCTTACAGCAGCGCAGCTGCATCGGTACAGTGGTGCTGCTGTAAGCTCTCTAGTGTAGACATGGCCTTAGAGCAGCTGTGGATTAAGGTACTATTCAACATGAGTAATGGTGTTAGAATTCTGCTCTTGCTCCTTATTCCTGCAGTGATCTCCTTGAGGCCTTGAACCTCATGTTATCTTGTATAACTCCACGTAACAGTGTTTGCCTGTTGCACACCACCTTCTTAGCAAGTACTGATCCTTTGGGGAATAGGTTAAGTGGGCTTTGCGGACACACTGATGCAGGTGCCTGGTGGCTCTCTGGGACAGAGAAGATCTAAGGCGTGGGCTGAGCAATCCTAATGCGGGAACTCTGGGAGCAGGATTTGGGAAGAAGGGTTGAGTTGATTTTTTGGTTAATAAAGCCAACTTCCAGAAAAGCAGCGAGTTTGAATGCTCCTCAGTGTCTGAATTGTGGTTTGCAGAGTAAGTTGGGAAAGGCGCCCGCTCAGCCGCCGAGCCAATTCAGATATTTGGTGGGGTGGTTGGGGGTGTGTGTGATTCCAATCCCTGCTGCCCTCCTCTCCGGTAGGGCCCCCAATCCAGTGCCCATCCCCACCCCTAGCAGGGAACCTGCATCTGCCATGACGTCTCCCTTCTCTCTTACCCACACACTGCATGTAACAGTGCCGTCAGAAGAGTTCTCGATGGACTTCCCTGTGATCCGCCATACAGGAACTGGCTCCCTGCACACCAGATCACAACACCATTTGGCCCAGCCACCCTGCTGTCTGGACAAATTTCAGTGGCATTGAAATCAATCCAGCCAGAGTGACGCTCCAGCCCACTCTAGCACTGGTCGTACTCCTTAGCTGCGGTCCTGGCTCCCCACACCCGGCTCAGAGATGTATGGAACTCTGAGCAAATGCAAAAATCTTGGCAGGGAGCATTATTGTGTCCCTTCTTTTGTGGCACTGAGCCCCTAGCAGTAGACTTTAGGGGATATTTCTAAATTAACTCACAAATCTCTTTTCCAGTCAGCATGCAGCAGCAACTGTCCAATTAGCAGATATTCCCTCATTTCAGTCTGCACTCCTAGATTCATTATTCTAAATCTATCTCCAAATTGAATAGTTTTTTTCCAATCTATAATTAGGCCAGGTACTAGCATGTTCTAAATCCTTCTGCATTTGACTGCATTTCTCCTCATTAATTTTCTTCTTTACTGAGCATTAATATCATTATCAAAGTCATGGGTTTTGCTGCCCTCGTGTGGTGTTACCTTGTGCAAGCCACTTAACACCTCTATGCCTCAGTTTCACCATCATTAGAGAGGGGATAAATATGTTTAACTACCTCTGTAAAGCTCTTTGAGATCTATCCTTAAAAGTACTATGTAAGTGGAGAGCATTGTAGGCAGAACACACCTATAGTTACCAGAGGCATATTAAGGTTTCCTGGGGCCCTGGGCCAGAACAAGTGGGGGCCCCCTTCCCACACCTGTCATTTGCAATACCGTCCCCGATACACCCCCTTCCGCCTGACCCCACCCACAGCCTTACACCATTCTGCGCCTCCCCCCGCAGCCCCGTCCCTGTTCTACCCATGGTCCTGCCCCCATTCTAACCCCTGCCCGCTGCCCCGTTTGCTCCTTTTAGCCTCCCCCCACTGTGGCCCCCAGACTGGAGAAGCTCTGTCCCCCCACCCCACCAGGGCCCCGTGGCTGCAGCAAGGAGTGAGAGCTCCCCCAGTCCTGAGGCTGCAGCAGGGAGCTCCTCTAGTCCCAGGGCCGCAGTCGAGGTCTGGGCACTGGGGCTTCCCCCCCACACCTGCCCGCCCGCCCAGTGCTGCTGCCTGGGAGCAGGGTTAGAGTGCGGAGACTTCCTCCACCCCGTCCAGGTGCTAGTATTGAAAAATACTATTTCTTTTGTTTTTTACAATGCAAATATTTGTAATCAAAAAATAAATTGAGCACTGTACACTTTGTATTCTGTGTTATAAGTGAAATCAATATATTTGAAAATGTAGAAAACATCCCAAACTATTTAAATAAATGATATTCTATTATTGTTTAACAGTGCGATTAATCATGCAATTAATCACGATAATTTTTTTTAATCACTTGACAGCCCTGCCCTAAATATTACTTACTCCTCACTCCTCCTGGTTTGTCTCCTTATCAGACTGAGCTGCTCGGCCGGTGTGCAGGAGGAGACCCTCAAGGGCACATCTGCAGAAGCTAAAGAAACAATAGACAGACAGCCTGGCGAATGCCCTAACCATGGGGAGTTTGGCCCAGGAGGGAAGGGGCAAGATGGGACAAACGGTGAGGTGGTTTCAGAGGGGGATCACTACAAGCCCTTAGGCACACTATTCTGAATACTGGCACCATATTCCAGAGGCAGGCATGATAGAAGCTGATATCTCACTCCTGAGATGCAAGGGTGCAGCTCCTGCATGCGTGCAGCTGATTGATGCAGCAAAATTTACTACTGCAGGGAAAGAAACAAGGTAGCCTCCCAAGGAACCTGCAGCCAAAGATTGCAGACTATCTCCAGGAAAGTTTCCTAGAGGTTGCTATGGGAGATATCTGGGACATCTCAATGTGCATTAATAAACTTTGCCATGGGACCCCCACTGCCTAGCTGCACGGGAACGAGAAGCAGAAGCAAACAGAGCTAATGTTGTTTATTTCTATCCCTTATCCCTCTTCTATCCTGTTTAAAAAGTAAAAGCAGAGCTCTACCTCATGTCTCCCTGCAGTATCAAAGCACAATGAATACTTACCATAGCTCCCCTCTTCTGCATCAGGCGTGCCAGAGCCTGAGTGCTGGAACTGACTAGACCCCTCCAGAGTTAGAAATAGGTCCTGGCTCGTCAAGCCACTGGATGACCATCACCTGTCCCCCATCCACCTCCAACTCCACTTCCTCGTCTACCATTTCATCTTCAGGGTTCACTCCACTGGCCACAGCCGCCAGTACCTCCCAACTTATCCACGGGGCTCTTGGTGGTGGAGGTGGGGTCACCACCGAGGATGGTGTGCAGCTCCCGTAGAAGTGACATGTCTTTGGCCATGCCCCAGACCAACGATTGACCTCCCTTGCCTTCTGGTACGCCCGCTTCAGTTCCTTGATCTTAGCATGACACTGCTGCGTGTCCCTTTCATGCCCTTTCTCCTCCATAACCAATCTGCCAGTAGGTGTCAAAGTCCCTATGGCTGGAGCGGAGCTGTGACTGTACAGCCTCCTCTCCCCACAGATCCACAGATCCAACAACTCTGGTGTACTCCAGGCATTTGCTGCAGGGAACCGGCATGGTCAGCTGGAAAGATGCGATGGGGAGTTGTCCATGCCCAGCAAACTGGAACAGGAATTTCAAAAGTTCCCGGGGCTTTAAAAGGGGAGGGGCGCCTGCCTATGTACTTGGCTGCAGGGCAGCAGCAGAGTTCAAACGGTGACCAAAGCGGTCACGATGGGCTTTGTGGGACACCCCCTGAAGGCCACCTAGGGCGACATAAGCAATGCAGTGTCTACACTGACACTGCGTCGCTCTACCTTCATCACAAAAGCTCAGTGCCTCTCGTTGAGGTGGTTTTATTACATCGGCATAGCAGGAGAGTTAAATCGGTGGGAGGAGCACTGCAGTGTGTACACCTCCATTGTTGGGTTGATGAAAGCTGACTTTTGTCAACGGAACTGTGTAGTATAGACAAGGCCTTAGTCTTACTTCGCCAAGCAGGGGAGTAAGGCCCATCCTATTCACTCTCCTTGCCAGATTAAGACCTGGATTCTGTGTCCAGGTCTAGTGTACAGGGCAGTCCTTGTTCTCTGAATTTTTCTCCTGGAAACTAGGGGACAAAGAGCCTTGGCTTTGTCTTCCTTTACCCCCACACACTGGACGCAAGTATCTGGACAGATGTAAGGAGGGGAATTAAGCAACATCCTTTCCAGGGCTGCGGTAATTGACTCTTCCCCCTCCCCTGCCACTCCCCCGGAAGAAGATGGGAACAGGAGACAGAGGTGCAGTGAATATACGAATATACCATTCTTTGCTCCAGGCTGTGCCCAAAGGCACAATCTAGCTCTTATTAAGGTACCCTTTTCCCCCCTCCCTAAAGCCATGCAGCCTTTGTTCCACTGAAACTGTAATGTTCCAAACCTTCCTTCTCTGTTACCTTACAAGACTTGGTTTTTCTCCAGCGTTTTGTAAACTTGAGGCCAAGCACACTGGATTTTGGCTTCTTCCCATTTCCATATTTCTAATGAAATAGCAGCGCCATCTTATCTATTTTAGAACTGAGGAAATGTCTGCTGTAGCTTCTCCAATTCCCATGCTAGCATTTTCTAGCCCTTTTGTTCCCTGATCCTTGTCAGTTATTATAGCTTTTTAACTTCATGCTAACTATTTCAGGAGCATTCTGCAGATGTCCTAATCCTTCCCGTTCTAACTCTGTAATCACGTAAATATCCTCCCGGTTCACAAAGTAAGAAAATTACAAAAAATGGATTTGCATAGTTCTGTTCCTGTCCTGCATCTCCTGTCCCATGCTGTCAGTCACTGCATTTTATTAATCCCTTTGTAAACTGAAAAATTCTTCACCAGATGAGCTAGCCTGCTCTATTTAATGGTTATTTATAGTTGTGCCCCCCAGTTAACCTTTATGTAGTGGTTCATTCCATATCATTTTGTTCCTCCGATTACTAGATTGCTTCTAACTTCCTAAATGATTCCTTGACACAGCTCCTGACATCTTTTCTCAGTGCAGTCATGTCAATAGCCCATCTGGCAGGAAGATCAGCAAATTTTGTTTTACTGAATTAGACCAATTCAGCTGTGTACATGGGATGGTGGTGTCTGGAAGATGCATTCTCCAACACGGCCATTTTGATTTTTCCATGCATCATAAATGGGCAGATTATATTATACAGCTTCACTGTATTTTCAGGTCCCCCAAGAGACTCTTCTTTCCAGCTTCCCTCATCTCCCTGGATGGATGTCTCTATCTCCAGCCACATCCCACAAGCTTACTTTGCTTCAGCGAACAGTGGTGCCACCATATGCAGGACAGCGTGGGGTGTTCTAGCTGTCCTCCTTCCAAGGTGAGGTGCGCAGTATCCCAGTGAGAGTCATGCCACAAGTTATTGCCCATCTGCCACCTGCTAGGGCTGTCATCTTCCTGGCTACGGGGAAGCTGAGCAATACTACATCCATTTCTCCTAGCTTCTGCAGAGTCTATATCTAATTTCCTCCGTCCCTCTTGTTGAGGGCTTCCCCTTTACATGGTGGAGGGGATTTCAATGCTTCCTTTTTCTCTGCCTTCTGCTTGCTTGTGTGGGAGCCTCCCACAAGACCTATAGAAAGCAAAATGGCTCCAAATTACTGCTAGGCCTGGATGGTAAATCATAGTGTAGGGAGAGGCATGCAACAAGCTGTGGGTTTGGCTGTGAGTCGCTCTTTAGACTGTAGCATACCTCAGGTGGAAAACCAGCATAATGAGCAGAGGACAACACACGGGGGTTGCTAACTTTGTAATATTTAAAAACTGGACACTCCAGCAGGAGTGTCAGAACCTCCCCTTTGCAAAGCCCCGCCCTTCCCTTCCCCTTTCCCTGAGGCCATGCCCCTTCCTGCCCCTTGCCCTGAGGCCCTGCTCCCCTTTCCCCTTCCCTCTGTCACTCACTGCTTTTCCCCTCTCCTCCCCTTCCTGCGTGGGTCAGAAGGAACTCGCCTGCAGAGCCAGGGCTGGGAGCTGCAGCCACTCCATGCGGTAGGAGGTGGCCCTGGCTGAGTAGGGGCTGACGCAGATGATGGCTCAGCGCTTCCTGCCCACAGTAACCAGACTTTGGGTGTTCGGTCAGTAGATCTGACCGGACACCATTAGGTCCCCTTTTCGACTGGACTTTCCAGTTGAAAACCGGACACCTGGCCAACCTACACCACACGCCAGCAAAGGCTACAGTCTGCACTCCCATCTTGTACCAGCAATTTCTATGCTGTTCCTTTCTCTGACACATTTGGTTCTGAGACAGTTAAAGAATACGGTGAATATTTCTAAATGATGTTAATAACTTGTATGGAAGAACACTTGAATTATTTATTAACTGGAGGCCGTTATCCTTATTTCTGTATTCACATAAAAAAGGGGGAAATCCATTCATCAGCACAACCCCCTACATGTCCCTTTCTCCACTTAAAGGTCAGGAGGAGTGCAGTTACATTGATCCCTGGTCACTGCCTGCCGAATCGGAGCTATTCCCAACTGCAGACAAAGCCTTGAATTCTATTAACGTGCTCTGGGACTGCAGAGAAAACACTTCACCTCTCTGGGCCCCCATTTCTCCCTGCACCTCCATTGATTGTCTTGTCTGTTGGACTGTAAGCTCTTTGGGACAGGGACTATCTCTCATTACATGTTTGTATGATGCCCAGTACAATGGGGCCCCAGGCTCTGTCAGGGCATGTAGGCGCTATGGTAAAACAAATAATGACTGAAGTCACTTTGAGATCTATGGACGAAAAGCTTTAAGGAAGTGATAGGTGTGCCTATTAAATATTAAGGGCCTTGTTTCCCAGAGTAATTTGCTAAAGTCCACTACAGCTGGGTAAAAAGTTTCACAGAGCTAGCGAGAACACAAGTGAGGCATTAATGAACAAGCAGGGTTATAATATTGTGTCCCTAAATGAATTTGTTATCCCCATACTAAAAAGAAGCTAAAAATGACACCTGAAGACGATGAGGCTTTTTCCTGCGGGGGAAAGAAAGATTAAATAGCTTTATGAAAATGCCAAAAGGATGAGTAATTACTTGTCGATGAGGCACCAAGCCCAGATTAATTAGATGCTGGAACCTGGAAAGGAGGTAGGAAAATCCTGAGTGGAGATATTTTTGGTAGCCTGATATGGATGGTGAAGGCCTGTGTGCTCTGTGGCAAACTAGATCAAAATCACACAGCAGGAGCCCCTAAATTATGCACAGGAAGCCCCAGTGTCCTGTGTGGCATTGCCCTCAGCATCTCTCCACTTTACTGCCCCCTCCCCCTGTCCCGACACAGTACAATATGTGCAGTATCCTTTGTTGTTTTTCCTTTTGATATTACATTCCATTTGACACTGTGCCAGATTTTCAATTCTCTCTGTGCCACCACTTTCCCCACTGTATTGACAGAGAATAACTGCATAGCAGGATTTGTCAGGGAAAACTGAACATTTTGGTAGCTGTGTAGGGAATAGCTGGGGCTTTTGGCACCCAAGAAGTGTGGGAGCTGGTTTTGTTTTTTGCCACCCTGAAGCCCATTGAGGCTTTTGGTACAGGGGAGGGGATACATCTCCTCTTTCCTTCTCTGTTTTGGGGAGGGGCAGAGAAGACTTAAAATATAGGGGACGGGCCCTGAATTCTTCCTTCTCCACTACAGCAATCACTGACAGCAACTAGCTGCCCCACTTCATTCCAGGCCTCTTTCCAAAATGATAAAGCTGCACATTAACTTGCAGCCACATCTACATTGACTGCAGTGGAATTGCATCTGGTTATGCTTGTGGCTCCATATGAATTTGCTACCACTGTAATATTGCATTAAAGAATATCCCTCCCTTGGGGGAGGGATAGCTCAGTGGTTTGAGCATTGGCTTACTAAACCCAGGGTTGTGAGTTCAATCCTTGAGGGGGTCACTTAAGGATCTGGGGCAAAATCAGTACTTGGTCCTGCTAGTGAAGGCAGGGGGCTGGACTCAATGACCATCCTAGGTCCCTTCCAGTTCTAGGAGATGAGATATCTCCATTAATTTACTTTAAGAAAACATGTAACAAGATCATGCAGATAACAGATTCCTATCACATCAAAACTAAGCACTGGATCCGCATTTTTAGGAGTCTTAAAACTCTACATAAGCCACCTCAAACAGTGGCAGATAAGCCACTGGGCCAACGGGGCCTATGCCCAGCGGCCCCAGCCAATTGGGGGCCCCTGGAAAAATGGGCACCCGTGCCCCAACCCCACTTCCCAGCAGGCGTCCCAGACAGGGGCTGGAGTGGGGCAAGCCCCCGTGCCCCAACCCCATTTCCCCAGCTGGAGCACCGGCGGGGGGACTGCAGGCAGAAGGGGTGGGGATGGGCCCTTACTTGCTCTGACTCAAGGCCCCACAAAACCATTATCCGCCTCTGATCTCAAAACAAAAACAAACAAATAAACAATCTGCCTGTGATGTATTCCATCTGAGAGAGACACTGGATTGCATTCCAACAGCCTTCTTTCTTACTAGCGATCAAATTAAACACAAGAGTAAGGGAATGTCAAGTAAATGATGAGGCAGAAGCCTGAACTATTCCAAATGAGCAGAACACATTTGAGCCACAGAATATTAAATGTTCCTTAGTCCCTCTAGCAGCATGATACAATTTTTCCTTTTTTAAAACCAATGTAATATGAAGAGGGATTAGCACTCAGATTGGGATTTGGGTGCTTAACTCCTACAGGCTCCTTTGGAAAGCCTAGCCTAAATTTAAGCTCAAATAAAATACAAAGTGTTTTGGAAAAATAAAGTCTCATTTCATTTGTTAAACAAACAAATCTCAGAAAACTGTTTTGCATTTGGAGAGTTTGTTAGGCCCTCACAGACTTCAGTGAGATTCCTCACAGTAGTAAACACTTTCAGGATCAGGCCTTTAAATCCTAGTCCTGCAAATACTTACACGAGAGTAACCCTACTGAGTTCCCCATGTGATTTCAATGAGGCTGTGTCTCATCTCACTAATCCTGCACCCATTGAAGTCTCATAGACTCAGACTTTAAGGGCAGAAGGGACCATCGTGATCATCTAGTCTGACCTCCTGCGCATTGCAGGTCACAGAATCTCACCCACCCACTCCTGTAATAGATCCAGAACCTCTGGCTGAGTTATTGAAGTCCTCAAATAATGGTTTATTGACTTCAAATTACAGAGAATTCATCATTTACACTAATATAAATCTGCAAGTGACCCAGGCCCCATGCTGCACAGGAAGGCGAAAGCACTATCTGCAGCACTAACATGCTATTTGCCACCATCTCATTGCTCACTCTGCTTGTAGGTCACATCTCATTCCCCCAGCCCCTAACTGTCTTATCTATTTAGATAAGCTTAGCTCTCTGGGACAGAGGTCATCTAGTACTTTGTATAGTGCCTAACACAATGGGGCTCCATTCTTGGTTGGTCCCTAGGCACTACCATAATACAAATAAAACAGAATAATTAATAAAAGCTGAGCATTCAGGAACCAATTAAAAAACAAACAAACACATACAAGTAAATGAGAAGGCAGAAGCCTGCACAATGGGAATCAGGATTATTGGATTAAAGGGCTAGGTCATTTTAAAGGTACAGTATTGATTTTTCTACAACTGGGGCTGTGAAAAGCCAAGTTTCACTTTTCAGCAATCTTTCTGTATGTACAGGAGCTACTGGCATTACTGAAAAATAACTCAGGCCTGATCTACATCTAAAACTTAGGTCAACCTGGCCACATCATTCAGGGCTGTGAAAAATTTCACATCCTATGTGGTGCAGTTAGGTGGAACTAACCCCCACTGTAGAGAGGTGGATTAACTACATAGATGGAAAAACCCTTTCCACTGATGTAGGAAGTGTCTCCATTACAGCACTACGGCAGCATGTATCACTCAAAAAGTGACAGCTCTCAGTTCCAACACAGACCTCAGACCATCGAGGGTGTTTTTTATTGCAATTGTTTTATTGGACCATATCCTGAAGTCCATGCTCAAGCAAACCTCCCAGGGAAGTCCTCAAATTCAGATTTTGGTGTCCCAATGACTATTTTTCAGTCCCTCTCCTTCTAGCTGGAAGAGTTTGAGGTTGCCCTTTGCCTCCTAGCTAAAACTTTTTAGCTATGGGATTACTTGGGGAGTCCAGTACGTGCTCACAGTTTTCTAACTGAAATTGACAGTCTTTAGAGTAGGATTGTATCAGGTCAAAAGCTTGCTCTCTAAGTCACATTCAATATGACTCACCAGTAAAAAGCCCCTTTCACTTGTCTTGGTTGTAAGGATCGTCAGGACAATTTTAAGAAGTGATAGAATGTCTCCAAAGTCTTCATGCTGTAGCCTGAGCAATACTTTCTGACACAAAGCGGATGTCTTCAGAGGGCATAGTGTGTGCAGAATTCAATTTTCAGTCATAATGTCTGTCTTCACTGCAGAGTTAACCTGGGTGATCAGCACTCAGGTCTGAGCATCCAGTTTAGCATACCTTGGGTTTGAGTGGCCACACTGGAGTTACTGGGTCCTCACTGGTGCTGCACCCCTCATCCCCATATATGTGACTAGGACTTCTGGGGGCATATCTCATTGGACTTTGTGCTGCAATAAGCTAAGCCTTAGCTGGAAGGCGATCATTGCCTGTCATTGCCCTCTTCAGCCTTGGAATTTTTCTTTTTATATTTCTATAGTTTCTTCTATTCTGTAGTAAAACAACTGTAGCACCGACCAGCCCGGTTGTCATCATCGGGGATCAAACCTGGGATCTCTTAAGCTTACTGCATGAACCTCTACTGCATGAGCTAAAAAAATGCATCTCTTACCCAAGCCTGTAGCAGGCTCATCAATCTCTAGCTAGCCTAGCCACCCGTAGAGGTGGACAGAGTGCCACACCGAGCAGGTTTATCCCAGGAGTGGACAATGAAGACACTGGTAGAGCATGTGGCTTTAAGAAACACCCAATACAAACTTCTGTGCACTTGGCAGTTGGGTGGGGTGGAGCTCTGTAAAGTCTGCACTTTATCCCTGGAAACTGTGAAAGCCGAACCCACTTGGCTGTATAAAAGGCTGCTGCTAAGCTGCCTTTCTTAGGGAAATGAGAAGAGTGTCAGTTGCCATTTTGGGACAGCTGGAGATCAGATTCAGTAACTTCTCTCTTTCTTAAAAGGCCCTTGACTCCAGCTGGATGTTAGTTACATCAGCTGCCAGCGCTTTACATTGTTAAGTTAGTATACCTCAACTTGGCCCTGAAGAAAATGCTAGGCCTGAAATCCACATAGCTTTGGTTTCTCTTTCAAAAATGAATTCTTTGTGTTTTGCAAACATAGGCTCCAGCTTTGTGAGCATCAAAGATGCCTTGGCTGTACTTCATATCTCCCTCATAGACCCAGGTTCCACTCACATTTTGTCATCTTCTATTGGGCCAGAGTGACCTGCAAGTTATCTTCACCCATCCATCCAACACCTTCAGTAAGCAGTCATTTACTGCATCTGACATTTTTAGTGGAGGTTCTCTGCCCTCTTTCAAATTACATGACATCTTCTAATGGCTGGGCAGGTCACACATTCCTCCATTCAGTAGTAGCAGGAGATCAGGAAAACTTCCTACTTCCCTCTATTTTCTAAGCATTACCACAGTCTGGAGCATGAGAGGTTTCAGATTGTACTTTTACGGGCATGGTCCACCCTGACCTTAAAGGATCCTCTGGTTTTGTGCCTGAATAATTGTAAAAGCAATTAACCTAGGATATAACTTTATATCTAAATTTATTTGTGGGTGCAAATTATGTCGCTTAGCATTTAAGCTCCTGTATGTGCTTTCAATTACTTACACACTTAAACAACTTAAGCTGCAGGTGAAAATATGGAAGCCAATATCTAAAAATCTGCCGTAAAATTTCCCTACTGTGAACACACAAGTTTGCCAGCAGTTTCAGTTGCTCTGAACTGTCCTTTTCTTCCAAAAGCATTGGCAATGACCCCCATAAATGACTTTCATTAAGACAAATATGCTGTATAGGTGTAGACTTTGATGGCTACTTGGTTCTAAAGGTGGAAAAACAGAACATTGAAGGAACACAACCAACCCTGATATGTCTGAATATAAATATAAATCTTCACAGAGAGGGCTCATCATGTGCGTTATATAACATTAATGCTCACTGAATTGTAAAGCTCATGGGAATCCACTGCACAGTTTAGAGAAAACAAACATTTGTTTTTCAGAAAGATTCATTATCATTTGAAGTACTTGTTTAATCTAAACAGAAATCCTAAGGGGATAACACTGAAGAGCCCTGTCTCTGTAAGTCAATTTTATATGTAAGTGACAGGAAATAAAATGACTGAAAAAGACTACTCTTGCTAAGCAAGGATTATTGAGCTTATACCATTGCTTTCTTGAAAGATATTTTGCTCTTCAAAACAATTATACTACAAAAAATATGATGGGTCACGCAAAGACTAGTAACTAGAGCAGGATGGAAAATGATTTTTTTTCTTCATGGAAAATTTTGACTTTTCATTGAAAGCCTAAATGTTTTTAGCCAAAAAGATTTTGGTTTTTGGCTGAAGACCAAAAACTTGGGAGTGTTTGAGTTTTTGTTTATTCAATGAAAAATTTGAATTTTTCTTTGGAAGGCAGACACGTTCAATGAAAAATTTCCTTTAGTTGAAAACCCAATTTTCTGACAAAAGGTTTAGCTGGAGAATTATTGACCAGCCATCCTAGAAAATCCCAAAAGGCATTTAACAGAGTTGACAATACCGTTCAGTCATATTCTCTGTGCAATCATCTCATCTATTACTTAATCTTGGTAATAAATAAAGTGAAAATCACATTCAAGTCAAGCAGTAAGAAGATTTACCTGATCAGAAATGAATGGGAATTACGTGTCTTTAAGCTGCTCCAACTACCTCCCATATTCCTACCCAACATGACTCTCATCCTCACGCCTAGACCTTAACTTTCTGCTTCTATTTGTCATGCAGCCTCTTCTAGTGAACAGGATGACTCACCTGTTATGTCCTGCATCCTAACATGCACATACAGCCCGAGGCCATTCTCAAACCCCTGGCAGCCTAACTAAACTGAACAAAGGGCAAAATTATCCCTTGGTCTGCACATGGGAGCAAAAGGATCAATAGCTCCTTCTTATTCTCCTGCTCAGGATATGAGCCCAGCGAGTCCAAAGCTGAGTGCAGAACAGCCTCTGTGAGCCCACTATTCCATGTCCCAGAGGTGGGCTGGGAATGTGTAGAGATTTGGCTGGGCTCCACAGGCCTTTTCGTACACCAGCTGGCCTGGTGAAAGAAGTCGGACTGGAAGAAGTAATCTCCCAGTAGCATATACCAGTAGCAGATTACTTTCCCATTTAGAACAAGTGGGGAGCAGAGGAAGCAAGAGTCACAAATCCCTCCTTGGTCTACTCTTGGAGCAGCACAGCTACCCACAAAAGCTTATGCCCAAATAAATCTGTTAGTCTTTAAGGTGCCACTGGACTCCTTGTTGTTTTTACTTAAAAAGTGATAGCTCTCACTTCAAACACAGAGCTCAGAACACCACACAAGGGTGTTCCCAAATTAGTTTACAGGAGAGACTCAAAGCACTATAGGTTTTGAACCATTACTGTAGACGAGTGTCTTTTAAAAATATGTATTTAGGCAATTAAAGATATTCTATTAACTGTAGGTGACACAAGGGAACTAGTGTGTGGATCTAGGAGATTATACATTGATTATACTTCTAAAAAATTACTTCCATTTTCAGAGATCTTACTGGTCCTAAGAAATATTCCCCATTTTAAGTAAAGGGAATGTCTCTCAAACAGGTAGAATCTTTAAAATACATGAAACTTTTTAAAGTATGATGGCTGTACCTGTTAATGTTTTACACCATTAGCTCCTACTTTAACAAGCTTTTTCATTTTCATTACAGCTTTGGTATCGGAGTGTTTTGACCAAAAGCTGTATAAATCACTGTTTCGAGCATAACATCGAGTCACAATCAAACCAATACTTTTGATTCAGGGCTCAGTCCAAGAAGGCGCTGAGTGCCTTCAATTCTCATCTAACTCAGTGGGAGCCGAGGATACTCAGCACTTTTCAGGACTCAGTGTTCAGCACTGCTCAGCATCTCATAAGATCAACAGTGGAATTTGAAGACAAAGCCAGGATCTTTTTGGAACTTTTTCTCTTCATTTCTCTTAGTCTCACCCTTGGGTAACCAACCACATCTCCCATCACCTGAGGAACGTATCAGCCATAATTAGATAGGACAGTGCAGGAATGGACATATTCTTTATAAATCAGGCACTCATATTTGTTTGTGTTTGATTGGACCATGTAGGCGCTTGAAGAACCTGACCACTGTACTGATTCCTTTCTAGCTCTTTCCCTGATTTTATTGTGTTAGTTTATACAACGTGTTCAGTGTCCCTTTGCCATTTCAGTTGGCAGGCCAACTTGTGCAAGAGCTGAAAGATGCTAGATGAACTGATTTAATGAAGCAGTTATGTTGCAGGAAATGATAGAACATCAGACCTGTCAACTACAAACCCTTCATTCCAGAAGTGTATTGTTACAGGCTATTTAAAACATTGGTGAAACAGGTGCTAAATATGAAAGAGAGTATTAAATGATTACAAATTCAAAAGCTTGTGTGATATGAAAATATTACTAAGGGCCAGACTTCTAATTGCTTTATAGCCTTTTATGCTAAAAGGACATAGGGCAGATTTAAGGACCCCTTGGAAAATACTACTAGTTCAGGGGGCCTCTACTTCAGGCACAGAGACAGCTCTGTGTCACCCCACAGAAGACCCTGTGCAGGCGTGTGGTGGGCCAGAAAGATGGATCAGAGACAAGAGTAGATGTTCCTGTTGTGGTCAAGTTTCCTGGCTGCTGCATGCCCCACAGGAGGTATGGGAGCAAGGAGCCAGCTCCCATGAGGCTGGTTGACACTACCGCGGTAAATCAATCTAACTTATGCAACTTCAGTTATGTGAATAACGTAACTGAAGTAGATGTAGTTAGATCCACTTACTGTGGTGGCTACACTGTGCTGTGTCGATGGGAGAGCATCTCCCACCAACTTCCCTTATGCTTCTCGGGAAGGTAGAATACACAAATCGATGGGAGAGTTCTCTCCCATCAATTTAGCGTGTCTTCACCAGTCCCACTAAATCGACACTCGCTGCATCGATTGCAGCAGTGCTGATCTACTGGTAAGTGTAGACATGCCTAGTCTGTGTCAAGGTTAAACTATCTCATAATAAGAGAAGGAGCTTTCTATGCCCCTGCTGAGGAGGAACTGTGTGCTACTCAGCCAAGCCAGGGAGAGGCACTCTCCCACCACTTCCCCTGTGCCTCTTACTTTAACTTAACCCCTGCCTGTGCTAGAAGCCATTCTCTACCGCCCAGAACTGAAGAAGCATAAACTGCCTCCTTTCAGTTTCTGCACTAGGCTTAGCCCCAGTGTGAGGATGAATTTGCTCAAAGGTGTGTCCCACTAATAATAGTATTCCATTTTCATAGTCTCCTTCATCCCCTGCTGGGGACCATTGGAGTGAACAGAAAAGCAACATTGTATTGGGCAGTAGTTTGACCCAATATATGTCATGTTGCTGCTTCAGTGTGCAAATATGGGGAAGAGAGAAAAAAAAAAGTATTTTTGAACATCTTTTTATGCAGAAGAAAATGGCCATTCGTTTCCCTTGATCAGGTATTTAAAAAGGCACCACTTGGAAGAAAGAGGTAGACTCTACATGGGCTCCAGCAGGATTTGTGTCACACCTCTGTTCTAAGAGATCAAATGTTTCCAAGTTCCACAGCACGTTCAATTGTGGTGTATTGTTGCTAGGAAATGTTTGATGAAAGGAAGGTTCAGCTGGGTAACTTTTTACCTTTAAGCATTTAAAAATAGCTGATTAAAACACAGCACAAAGGTTCAGCCCCTGTAGATCTTGAGCAGTAAGTGCTTCCATGAGTGAGTCATCCCAATCCCACTTCAGTGACAGACAAACTAGTGAAGAGGGGATAAAAATCAACAATGAAACAGTAACTGAAAATGTACAGGTATCTCAGGGAGCTTGGTTCCTCAGTAAAAACAGCTCCCCCCCAAAAAAATAAAGCACCCCGGGTCTGATTCACAACCCATTGCAGCCAAGGAAATGACTCCCACTTTGCACTTTGGATTAGGGCAGTTCTATAAAATAGAAAGAGGCCTATAGGGTAACTTTTCAAAAGTACCCAAGTGAATTAGGAGCCTAAGTGCCATTTTCAAAGGCAACAGACTTTTAAGATGGGACTTAGGTGCTTTTTAAAATGTTACCCTACTTTTCCATTTTCACTCACAATTTTGCATGTAGAATGAATTGCAGGTGAAATTAATTGGGGACACCGTCATTAATATTTAAGAAGAAGATTTTTAAAGGCATAAATGGGAGTTGGGCACCCAAGTATTACTGACTTTCAACCGGAGCTGGGCTCCTAACTGGTCTTGTGCCTTTGAAAATCTCCCCCCTACACAGCTAATTGCCTTTTGGATTTGATCACAGAATCTGCATATTGCTTGTGCCTGCAATTAACAGCAACCCCCCAAGGGAGCACCTGCAATTGCTTGTGGATCTAAAATTATGGGAGCAAAAAATATAGGCTGAATACATCAGCCCTAAGTCTTTACATTAGACAGAGGCAGACTGAGCACTGTGATGTCCTCTCACTGCCATAACTTACACGCCACAACACAGACCTTGTCACTGCTTTCAGCCGAAGCTGCAGTCATTAGAAAAAAAAAAGTCTCCTTAAAGCAACCTTCACCGCACTCTCACCTGAGTACATATCTCTAAACTTACTGACCACAACGCAGCTAAATATAGAACAAAGGCGCCTGGGGACAAATGCACATTTTGGAATGGCAATTTCCTGGGGCTGGGATGATGGGTCAAATTCTGTACATTTAGAGTCGCTCCATTATTTTGGATGTTCACCAGTGCAAGTGAAAGCAGAATTTGGCCCCATTTCTTTTTTATGCGTGTCTTGTACAGTGTTGAACACATTGTTGGCCCAAAACAATTGGTAGATAATATATGTCAAGGATGTGGAGACATCACAGACTGGCAGGATCTAAAACATTGTGCAACTCCTGAGTTCTAATCTGAGTTTATGGCAAAATTTATCGCATGAGTTTGGGTAAATTGCATAAGCCCAGATCTACAAAGTCACATAGACACCTACCCCCCAGCCTTAGGCACCCAAGACCCATTTTCAGGTACTACTGCAACCCACAGAATTCCCACTTGGCCGCTGCTGCACCCTGTAGGTACCTAAACTCACTCAACACCCTAAATTTTTGCAGTAAAGTTCCCAAGGTGCTTATGTTTTGGTCTCTGGGCATGTGTACTGCCGCCCAACCTCCGCTCCCCCAGGTGTCTGGGTGACTATCTCCTGCCTAAGCCCCAGCATGATCCATGAACCAGGGGAGTTCTCAGTCTAACTCACATGTGGGGCCTGATATGGTAGGTGTGCTTAGAGCAGCCTAGGGCCACACAAAAGTGTGTGTGTGAGGTTAAGAAGGAGATCCCTTATAATCTTTAGCTCAGTGAGCACTCACCCAGGTTTGGAGTCCATTCTCTGCCTCACAATGAGGAGAAGGGATTTGAACAGCATCATACTGACTACATTCCTTTTGTGGAGTCAGGTAACTGTACTTCAGTTTCCCCTCTGTAAAGGGAGAGTAACAATACTTACCTACGGGGGTGTTGCTGTTCAAGATAAATTTGTGAGTTGGGTGAGATCCAGGCACTGCTGATGTCAACGGGAATTTTGCTGTTGATTTCAAATGGAGCCAGGCTTTTATACCACTTTGAAAATGTAAATCACCATGCAATGATCATTTCAGATTATTACCCGGCTCCTCCCTCCCAAGCACAATTGCTTCATATGAAGTATACCTGTCACATTGAAGGCACACTGGATTGTTCCATTGGAGACACAGAAGTTAGCTTTATATATCTTTGTACCTTCATGTAAAGCGTGGTATAAAAATTAGGGCTGCCAAGCGATTAAAAAAATTAATAGTGGTTAAACGCACGATTAATTGCACTGTTAAACAATAATAGAATACCATGTATTTAAATATTTTGGGATGTTTTCTACATTTTCAAATATATTGATTTTAATTACAACACAGAATACAAACTGTACAGTGCTCACTTTATATTTATTTTTTATTACAAGTATTTGAACGGTAAAAAAACAAAAGAAATAGTATATTTCAATTTACCTCATACCAGTACTGTAATGCAATCGCTTTATCATGAAAGTTGAACTTACATAAGTAGATTTATGTGAAAAAAATGCATTCAAAAATAAAACAATGCATCATTTTAGAGCCTGCAAGTCCACTCAGTCCTACTTCTTGTTCAGCCAATCGCTCAGAAAAACAAGTTTGTTTACATTTATGGGGAATAATGCTGCCCACTTCTTGTTTACAATGTCACCTGAAAATGAGAACAGGCATTCACATGGCATTGTTGTAGCCGATATCGCAAGGTATTTACATGCCAGACGCGCTAAAGATTCATATGTCCTTTCAAGCTTTAACCACCATACCAGGGGACATACATCCAGTGCAAATATTTATAATAAAAAATAATATACACTTTGATTTCAATTACAACACAGAATTAATAGATATGAAAATGTAGAAAAACATCCAAAATATTTAATAAATTTTAATTGGTATTCTATTGTTTAACAATGCGATTAAAACTGTGATTAATTGCGATTAATTTTTTTCCAGTTAATTGTGTGAGTTCTGTGATTAATCGACAGCCCCAATAAAAATTTATCTTCCAAGATTTACATAGTTTCATTTTGAACAGTTGCCATTCAATTTAAACACAGGACAGATTGGAAGATTAACTTTTCTCCATGTCAAATCAAAAATATTTAGGGTCACAACCTAATAAGAGGATTGAAGAGTAATAGAAAGAGCTTACCATAAAATACCATGATACTTAGCGATATGTACTGCTGACATTTACTCGGGTAAGAGAGGAAGGTCATTCATCATCCACAATCATAGTACTGAGGATAACACACAGATACCAGATGAGTGCCCCATTAACACTTCTCTCAGTGTTAGATAACAAGATCCTATATGTTAGAGCTACAAGACATTGCAGATTTTAAAGACAGCTCTATTGCGCTACTAAAAACAACGGGAACATACACTAACAGCACCATCTGGGCTTCTGTGTTTGTAGCTATCCCACAAAATGCTGTGATGAATAGCTACAATATATGCAAGAGGGAGACTCGCTGTTGCTCCGCACCTTGTGTGGTTATTTACACCAGAGAAAAATGGCTATAGAATGCTACCAAGTGAGAGCAGTAAGGATTTGTACCATTTTGCACTGGTGTAAGTGACTATACAAGGTGTATAACAATGCAGAACTTGGCCCATGGGCTTTGTAAAACTAGAGGAGCCATTGATTCATTACCAATACATGATGCAACAGAGATGCAGAGTTGTAGGAGAGGGATATTTATTGAGCATGCATAGAGGTCAGTGTTACATTCTGAGAGGCCTGGCCACCAGCTTGAATGGCTGAGCTCCAGATATCACACCAAATTATGATGCTCAGAAACCCATCCCACCCATTGTACTCTATTAGTGAGGTTTGAATTTAAACTTCCATTTCAAGTGATATACACACACACACACAAAAGGGAAAACATGAATTTGCTGAACCCTAGACTTTCATATAAGTAAGATCCTGCCCTGCAAATTAGTACATCCATCTTCTTTCCCTTGCCCTCCATTTCCTCTCTGACATTGACACTTGTGACCTAATGCTCCTAATTTCTTCTATAATGAAGGTTATGTATCACTTGAATGAGAGAGAAAGCGAGAGAGCATGTGCTGTTTGCTCTGGTCTACACTGAACCAATTTTCATTACAAATTGCATACATTTTCTTAAGGAACATGTCAGCAAATTCTTGCACTTAGGCTCCTGGCTGTAAATTGTTCACCCTGTTTGATACATGATTTCTTAGGTTTCTAAAGCCATGTTCCTAAACAGGGGTGGCTCTAGCTTTTTTGCCACCCCAAGCACAGCAGTCAGGCGGCTTTCGGCGGCATGCCTGCAGGAGGTCCGCTGGTCCCGTGGCTTCGGCGTACCCGCCACCAAATTGCCGCTGAATCCGCAGGACCGGTGGACCTCCCGCAGGCATGCCGCCGAAGGCTGCCTGACTGCAGCCCTCACAGGGACCAGCAGGGCGCCCCCTGCGGCTTGCCGCCCCAGACACGCGCTTAGAGCGCTGGTGCCTGGAGCCGCCGCTGTTCCTAAATGAGAGTTTCTACAATTAAAATCTGTTTCCTATTTTGATGTAAAATAGAGATGCGGGATTGT
The DNA here is from genome assembly GCF_013100865.1 of Trachemys scripta elegans. Taxonomy (NCBI): domain Eukaryota; kingdom Metazoa; phylum Chordata; order Testudines; family Emydidae; genus Trachemys; species Trachemys scripta. Next base: position 38,637,770 of record NC_048300.1, read on the forward strand.
GGGTGTACAGTGCCTGCAGCTGGGTTGATGCATCATAGAAGGTATTAATGTGTGCACCAAAAGAGCAGCCATTCTGCATTTGAGCTCTCACGTTAGAATGGTAAATTGCTACGCAGGTTAAGTGTGATTTCATAAACTAAATAATGAAGTAGCTCCTCAGATATGCTTTGTAGCGTTCTCTGAATGAAACAAAAAGCTAAAATACACTTTCAAGAGGTTGGTATCATACTACAGTGGACAGACTGTTTTTCATATATAGAAATTCACAGATATTTTCAGATTTCAAAACATCTAGTGTTCCACTTACAGGCAGAATAGCTGTGGCACTTTTCTAAGTCACAGATAAAATAACAACCATCTTGAGACAATATGATTTCAGCAAAATGCACCATAGAGAGCTCAAAGTTAATTTTAGAAGTTACTTTCAAGGAGTAGTGTCAATCAAGAAAAAAACTGCTTTCCTGACTGGTGACTGAAACAGACATATCTATCTAGGAAACCATTTAAAGATATTTGTTAGCGACCTCTTGTGCAAAATGAAAGCTGTTCAAGTTTCAGTTTCTGCCAAAACTACTTCATCTTGTTACTTTGATACCTTCAGTTTCCCAGATAACTAACTGCCTTCAAAACAATGAGGTTACCTTTTAGAAACTTCGATAGATGTTCCCAGTGTTCTCAGATCCAGTTAAATACATTTGGAATGAATCAAGATTTCTGCTGAAAACAATGTATTCTTTCCTTTAATAGTTATCTATAGTACAAGAGCCCTGTTGTGCTGACCATTATTCAAACACATACATATATATTGAGAGACAGTCCCTACCTACACTGAAGAGCTTAAAATCTAGAGACAAAGGTAGGCAGAAAAGTAGTGTTCAATATTGTCAAATCCAAGCATTCAAATGTTGTGATTCAGATCCTAAAAATCAAGAGGTTGGCTTGAAAACCTTGATTAAAAAAATAATAAATTGTGGGTTATTTTTATTTGCCTTCAGTTGTTGGTGCCTTTAGTTTACACCCAGGTCACATGTTCAAGCTTTTTCCCTGCTACCATGAAGCCTGGAAACATACTGAAAAGAAAAGAAAAGAAAAGAAAAGAAAAGAAAAGAAAAGAAAAGAAGCTGAGATTCTCATGACTCCAAGGAGTTGGAGCTTTAAGAAAGACTCCAAATATCATGAGACTCATGATGAAATGTCAAGAGTGGGCAACACTGAGTGTTACTGCCCCCATTTTATGGAAGGGGAATGGAGGCACAGAGAGGTTTGGAGCCAGACTTTCAAGATTTTCAGGCAAGATTTTCAAGTGCTCAACATGTACAATTGGCGTCAGATTTTTCCAAACAGATCTGCTCCCATTGAGAACCCAAATAAGACCCAGATTCCCAACAGTGCTAAGCAGCACCCAGTAGCAACCATTGTAGCACTTACAGCCAGATTTTCAAAAGAGCTCAACATCTAACATGTTGACCACTTTTGAAAATTTCTCTATTTTGGTGCCTAAATGGGAGCTGAGGTCTTTGGAAAATCCAGACCCAGTTGTGGGTCCTGAGTATTTTTGATAATCTGACTCTATGGCCCAGATCCTCAAAGGTATTTAGGTATCTAATCAGGAGAAGCAGCTCAATTTCCAGTGAGATATGATGAAAGAAAGACAAGGAAACAAGAACGGGGAATTCAGATATGTAAAGATAGAAAGTCCTTTGGACTTCAAGATATATGAGGCTCTTATTCTGCATGTAACTTACATTGTTAGTAAGAGGAGTTGCACACTAGATTCTCCTCTCTGATCTTCAGCGCTGATTTCTTTTCCATTGTACTAGTTTTGTGGGCGTATACATGCGTCACGTGAGTATGGAATATACAACAGAACTACAGGCAATGTAGATGTGAGAATTTTACCTTCATGGTGGAGTTCTAAAACAAAGCCAAGTAAATGGGTGTTTTGTGGAGCTGCTATGCAGGCACTTAAGGAGAATGAATCCACACCAAGCTGGGGGCAAAATGACTTTCTATTTGGGTTCTTACACTGTGATCATCACTGTTATCTGCACCACCACCAGGGCTTCAGCTGAAACAGGGTCTGGATCATATTTATGTGGATCTGGTGGAGCACATCTCTGCAACAGGTTGAGGTGGAAAATCCTCCTGCACAGCAGCTCCATAGCTGCTCACACCCTGCACAGTGGAACTAAACCAGCTCTGTTCCATTCAGGGGCCTCCCACAGACCCTGCATTTCACCCAAAGTTAATAAAAACTAGATTGAAACTCATTTCTCTTTCCTGAGAGGTGACTACAGCGTGGACCTGAGCCACAGCCCATTGAAGCCAGTGGATGTCGTCTGACTGGATCAGGGCCAGGTTGTGCTACCCTAAAAGGACTATTTGTGGGAGGAAATACATGTCAGGATGTAGAGTTTAAGATTGTGCAATCTGAGGTTTACCAGCTCAAAGCAGCTTATATTTCACCCAGGACAAAGTTGTGTCACAGTTTTTATGTAACCTGTTTCTACTTATCCTCTGTAGCTTTATTTCTGTGCGGATGGTTTAAATGATCAGTATAACCCGAAAAGAGAAAACAAGATCAGATGGGTCACAAAACTGAATTTCAGAGGTTGAATTTGGAATGAAATTAACCAAAAACAACAAACTACCAAAATCTCTTTGATATTGTAAAGACCTAAATAATATTAAATAAAATAAGTTTTGTTCTTTTCAAAGCTTACTGATTATGTATGAAATCAATAAAAATTTGGTTTCACACTTACTAGAAAAAGAGATTTTTAAAAGGACCTAAGGAATTTAGGAGCATGAATCCTAGTGAAAGATAATAGGACTGTGCTCCTAACTCCTGTAAGTACTTTTGAAAATCTCCCCCCCATAGTTTTTAAATAGTGAATCTACATTAAATAGATTTTGTTCCAGCAAAATATGTAGGCTTGTTCTAACTTCTTTTAATATATAGTACACACACACACACACACACACACACATACATAATAAGATAGCAAATTTAAAAAACTGGTACAGCAAAGCAGCTATAGCTAGATTAATTTAAGAGTAAATCAAGGGTAAAAAAGCAACTCTAAATAAAAAAAATATGCAAAATTTAGAAAAACTCAAGGCAGGAAAAAACAACTTTAAAAACATAATCCAATTTGCACACCACGTAGAAAAATAACATCTTGTAAGAAAGGTTTTATAATGCCTAAGAGCACTGAACAGACAGAGAACTGGAAAAAAATAATTCCCTACGGAGTATCCTTTAAATAGTGTGCCCTTAATTTATTCAAATTTCCTACAAGTGATTTTAATTAATTATTTATGGAATCTCTGGCATGATAATCTTATGATAATCTCTTGGTTGAGCCATACAGCAATACCACCAAACAGGCTCAGATCTAATTCTCTCAGAATAAAATTCAGGACAAAAACTGAGCAACAGCTCAAGGCCTATGCATTTATTCTTATTTCAATCCTGTACTGAAAGGCTTCCACCACTATCATTTTTTTTTAAAGAACCCATCTCAAGGCACACTGAAGAAAAAATATACTGTGCTCTAAAACAAAGTACGTTTGAACTCCAATTTCAAATGCCTTTCAGACTTCAATTTAGCGAGCCGAGAGAAATGGACAAATCCCATGTTTTGCATGCATGTTACTCGCAAGTCAGAGTTCTTCAGCGCCTGTGTATTTCTAGTTCCAGTTAAGTCAAAGTTAATGTTTCACAATGCTGTTGATGTTGATTGCTTTGAACTGCTTTTGGTCACAAAGACTGATTCATGTCTCAGGCACTGCAGCTGTCTTGAATAAAGAAGAATCTAGCCAGCAATGCATGTACTTGCCTGGGTTTTGTTTAATTATACTGCCACTTGAGAACAATGCAGCATTTTCCAGACTGCTCTCATAAAAAAATAAAAATAGAAAGTAGTTTTTGAAAGATTCAAGCCTGCAAAGAATCAATCTTAAAAGATTTAAACCATTGCTGAAATCAGAAACTTGTCAACATAAAATGAATTCCGTTGATATTTATTCTACCAATGAGATTGCATTTCCATTTTTTACTTTTTCCATTTTGAATTTGAAATCCTACTCCAAACTGTAATTGCATTTTTACTACAAACGTATGGCTGGCCTGGCCTTAGATCCCCATGGACTTTCAGTATTGGATTTCATTATTTCTCCTTTCTCTCTTACACCGTACACATTGACTGTTGCCTCTCAAACGGGATATTCTCGGTGGGCCAGATTCTACTCTCAGGCACACTGGTGTAAATCCAAAGCAATTTCTGTGGAGTGACTCTGGATTTTCACTGGTTTAGTTGATTGCAAATAAACATGGTGCCACAGGGACAGGTTCTGTTAAGACTAATGGATCTCAATTAATATTAACAATGTGTTGACTCTTTGTTTTCATCTTTTCCCCACTCAGATGTGTCTTGGAACCATATAACTAATGTGCTGATATTCCAAGCAAAGGAAGTTGTGTGCAAGGGTGGATTTCATTGCTTTGGTTTGACTACAATAATGGAAACATAACTGATCTAGTTTTCCTTTCAGGGTTTGCCAGGGCTATTGATCTGACATCTAAGAGCCCTCTTTCCCTTTCACTGCTGTTAAAAAGCATGTTTCTCATCCTGCCCTCACCAGTCAACCAATCTAACAAGAACAGAAAGCCCATTGTCAGGATTCTGTTGCTCAGAGCTCAAATTACCATGCTAAAGTTTCATATGCGTGCAGCAATCATGCCATTTCTCAACAGTTTGTAAATTGTGACTTTGCATCTGGCAGGCCTGCTGTTCTGCAGAAAACAATCATTTCCGCCTATTGTATATGATGCTACTCTTTCATTTCTGGTGTGATCCCAGTTCTCAGAAGGGCCTTGGCTCCTGCCATTAGACATGGAGGTTGCTAACTTTCATCAAGGAATACAGCAAATGATTGACTGTTTGTCACCTTTTGTTGAGAAAGCTGGCTTGTTGCTTTCTCAACAAAGCATCATGAAACAGCTACAAAAAAGATTTTTGATGAGAAAATAAATGCTTTAATTTGTTCTAGGAACTTCTTGTTGAGGTTATAGGGTTAAAACTCGTACACAACATCATTGGGTTGCAAGTCTATCATTTGAAAGGGGCACGTTGGGCAACAATGCAGACCTTGCAGATCAAAAACCATTTCCACTTCAAAGATGCACCTGGAAGATGTTTTCCCCAGTTATAACCCTTGATATTTAGAGACCCTAGTAAAAGTTGCCCTATACACAAGCACAGTCCGTGCAGTGTGCCTGTTTGCCATGGAGGGAAACCAATATCATAATAATTAAAACTATAAAAATTATTATTTAGCACTGACAATGTGCTCACAATAATAAGACACTCCTTGTGCTAGAATGCTTACCGTTTAAAACAGAGACACAAAGAAGACAGGACAACTTGGAAAGTCCAGATGTGCAGACAATTTAGAGCTGTTGAGTTCTTCTTTGGTCTTCTCCCCTCATAATGAATGTCTTGGGTCAATTTACAACCAGTGAAGGCTCATGGCGGCCCTGTTAAAAGAAATGTCAGTGTAACCAGGGTCTGATCTAGGCCATGTTCCTGCAAGGGTATGCCCGTATGTATCTTATTATCAGGGCAGGACATGAGTTTATAACATAAATCTATGTTGTTCATTGCCAAAGCATGTCACACAGTATTGTCTCCTATCTGACCAAAAACCTGTAATATAATACAACTCAAGTCTTCAGATATCATGATTCAGGCCCCCAGGAAAACCACAGAATAGGGTTAAAAAGCAGGAGATATTTTTAAAATAATAAATGTGAGGTTCTGGGTTTTGAGCCTTAAGGGTTCCCATTTTTAAGCTTTCCCCCTCACAAACTGTAGGGCTAGAAACATTCTGTTTTTTAAAATAAAAGCCAAGATTCTCTCGTATTCACATGAATAGCAGCAGTTAGGGCTTTAAGAAAAACAGCAAATATCAGCAGACTCACCATAAAGTCTTGAGAGTGGGCAACACTGGTAATAAATTGATCCATTCAAAATAAAATGCACCGCATCAAAGAGTTTGAACAAGACAATATTCAAATGCACTCAGCCAAGTAGGGAAGGCTGAAATTCACTCATTCTGTCCTATATTTCAAATTTAGCCCTAGGCAGAATAACTGCAAGTTAGTATCACCCCAGGCCATGACAACGCCAAAGTAAACTAAACTAATTTTTATGGCATTATCTTCTTGTGAGTTTTCAGAGGAAAATTCCTCCCTGATTTCTCATCAGATTTGAACAGGAGTGAAGGGACACGGCAACTGAAATATCTTCTTATCCACTAGAGGGAGGTACCTCCATATTAGGATAGAGCATAAAGGCACAAAGGCCCTTCAAAAAAAGAAAGCCCTGTATGCACATGAATTGCAAAGTAACATTCATGTTGCACATTACCTAGCAAAAATAATAACCTGTTGGTTCATTTAATGCTCATATGTAAAAATGACACATTATGTAACAAATTAATTTTTAAATTGAATGGCAACAGAACTCAGCTTATCTTACTACAAAGTTCATTGTTGTTTAATTAGAGTGCCACTTTACTGCTTAATAGACTCACAGGAAATTGTTCTAGAAGAATAATTAAAGAGAATAAAGGTTAGATTCAGATTTCTGGCAAAGCTGTATTGCCTTTACCTCCCTTAAAACACGAATCCCATTAACCTTTCATGAAACATGTTAAATTGCTTTCAGTTAACTGTCATTCTAATTAAAACTGAGTCATAAAAAGAAGTCACTTATTTAATGCCTTATCTATGCCTGCACACTCACACTTATGATTTTGCATTCTTCTTCTATACATACACTAATCACTAAGAACAATAATGTCAAAAAATAGGTCTACACTTGGGGGGGGGGGGAAGAATCGATCTAAGTTACGCAACTTCAGCTACGTGAATAACATAGCTGAAGTTGACGTACATAGATCTACTTACCGCGGTGTCTTCACTGTGATAGGTCAACAGCTGACGCTCCCCCATCGACTCCACCTACACTTCTCGCTCCGGTGGAGTACCAGAGTTGATGGGAGACCACTCGGCGGTTGATTTATCGCATCTTCACTAGACACGATAAATCGACCCCCACTGGATCAATTGCTCTGGAGATAAGTGTAGACATGCCCATATAGATACTTATCTCTTGAAGCACTTAAGTACAGGCTTAACCTTTAAACATATGAGTAGTTCCATAGACTTCAACAGAACTACTCAAATACTTAACTTTATACATGTGCTTAAGTTATTTGTTGTATAGGGGACTGAATCTTTAATTCACATAAAATTATAGGGACTCAAGCATGGCAGGACTGAATAGTACATGTCACTTTTTGGGCAGAGGCACTGGATTTTTAGTTTAACTCTCTTATTAGATTCATGGTTGGTTTACTTTTTTTTTTTTTTTTTAGTAAATTTAAGGATAAAAATAGTAGTTACATGCCTTTAAAAGCTCTTTATCGGGGTGGGGGGGAACAAAGAAAAAAATCTTGCCAACTCAACTGTGCTTTGAATATAGAACATTTGCACAGTGGCTTCCTACTCTAGGCAAGTGATACAGAATTTGATTTCATATTTCACTGAAACCCTCTTGTCCCAATGTTTCAAGCTGTTGTAACCACAAAGCATTTTCTAAAAAAGAACTTAATGGGAAACTTGAGTATAAAACTGAACTCTTCAATATTTCAAAAAGACTTGCATTTAAGCAATATTCCAGACATCACATCCAAAAAAACCCTAATAGTGCAATTTAAATATATCATAAATTAAAGGACCCTCTTAAATTTTGTTAAAGAATAACCACCAGAAAGAAAAGAAAAAACATGTTTGTGACAAGGGGTTAACTACAATGATTCTGTTTCCCAGCTGTGTTCTAGCACTTACTGCCCATATCTCAGCTGGCTTAATCTGCGGATCCTGCTGTATTGCTGAAGGCTTAAATATCCTGGATGGCATTTGAACTTCTTAAGCACTTGTTCTGGAAATCTTCCTACTGGCTGCTTTTATCAGCCAGACACTCTAATCTATTCTCAGTGAAAGATTATTTTTTTAATATATCACAATTCTTCCACTGACAGGGAGAGGGTCTGCCTCTTACAAGAGAAGAAGCCAGGGGTTCTACTCCTTTATATGTGTTTCCCCTGAGATCTGTACATGTCTCATAGGAGCTACAGGAAGCAAGGAATATGATGTCTGTTGCCTCTGCTCTGTTACATTGCCCAAGCAGCTTCTGTTGGTCCCCGGAGAGCACTGGCTCCACAGAAGCCACGTTTCCCATCGCTCCCAAGACTGTGGCTGTCCCATGAGGGGTAGCACAGCATGGAGGGGAAAGCAGCTCCAGGTCTCTTTTCCCAAATATATTTGGCTGAGATAATCTCTCTCGTGTAAAACTGACCATCACAGCTCTGTGGAACACAAATGCCAGAGGAAAGGATTATAAAGTGTGGATGGGGTGGGAAGGGAACATGCTGGCTCGATAAAAGTTCCCCTTCAGTGGGTTCACAGATGGAAGCATTGGGGACTTTAGTTATTTATGAATAGAAAATTCCTTCCAAACACAACATAAAAGGCAGAGCTGCCGAGATGAGATTGTTTAAAGCTGATTTTATCTGGCTGCCTTGTAGAACTGGTCAAAAATGTCAAAACCCTGTCAATTTTTAAGTTGGTTTTGCTTGGTTTTAGTTTTTTTTAAAAGAGAAAATGTGTTTTCAACTAAATATTTACAAAAAAATTCCATGTTCATTGACAGTTTTTAGATTTTCATTAAAAAACAAAAAATGTTCAGTTTGGGGCATTTTTTCTTTTTTTAAAAAAACAACCCTCCCCTCAATTTTGAAGAAAGATAATGTCCAAACCAGCTCCACTGCCTTGTCTGCTGCTTTCAGATAGCACAGGTGCTTTTGCCAGAGTCTAAACAATGGCCATTCTGCTTTACCCTGTATGTCCCAGCTTATTCACCGAGAGCTGAATAAATGACTTGCACATTCCTTGAATACTGTTTTATTAGTTTTAAGGTGCAGGTTCTGTTCTGGGCATAAGCTGAAACAGAAGATACTCACCTAATATAAAAAAAAATGTTGCAGAGGAGTTTGGAGCTGCAGAGCTGTGACTGAATGGAGTGGAGATATGTAGCGCAGCAGATAGAGTTTAATGTCAGCTTTCGATTGAAAAGTAGAGGATTTTGACCTAGTGCATCAGCCTCCACAGCCTGAAAACTGTAATTAACTTTCAATAAAATGCAGCAGGCTAATGGATTTCCTATGTAGTCTATCATTTAATTTAAAACTATAATGAAACTGAAAAGCTCCCTGTCCTAACAGCAGGTTGTGGCAGCACAGGAGAAAAGAACATAAGGATTAGGTGGGTGTACTTTTAAAACATAGCAGAATCTTGCTGGAAGGAAACATTTCTTTGTAAGAATACAATGGGAATGGTGAAAGTAATTGTGGAGGACATCTAAGAGTGCAAGAACAATATTTTAAACTGAATAGACCAGAAAGGGTGCATTCCTGCCTGGGGATATACAGGCCTATTCCTTGCTTATCCCATTTAGCAAGCCACTTTCACACCACTTCAGATGTAGAAGCAGCCTACCCAGTGCAACAGTGGGCTAAATGATGCTGTGAGCTGCTCAGGGCTTGCTCACATCCTGCTTGCTAGCCCCTGTCCTTCCTTTGCAGTTGCCACGCAGTGGTGTAACTGACATACGGGATTATGCCAATATTTCCAAAAGTATTCACTAATTTAGGGAGCCTCTGTGTTTGGGGGTGTAAACTGGGATACCAAGACATTCCAATGGGCCCATAAAGTCAGACTCTGTAGGACTGAATGACCTGCATGGGATGTTCTGCATTCTAGTGTACTTCGCCAGGGCCTTACATTCAGGTGACGTAAACTCTAATCTTGCTCCTAACATTCAAACCGTGTGGCCACCTAACTCCGAGCTCAGTTTCCCCGTCTTTAAAATATGAATAACACTAGTATAGTATTTGCCTGCAGATGTCTCAAGATCTAGTTAAATAGTGTTTGAAAAGACCTATTAAATACAAAGTATTCATAGACGCCAAGGTCAAGAGGGACCATTGTGATTATCTCAATCAGTGGTGGGCAACCTGCAGCTCGTGGGCCGCATGCGGCCCATCAGGGTAATCCGCTGGCGGGCTGCAAGACAGTTTGTTTACGTTGACCGTCTGCAGGCACGGCCACCCACAGCTCCCAGTGGCGGCGATTTGCCATTCCCGGCCAATGGGAGCTGCGGGAAGCGGTGCAGGCCACAGGCACGTGCTAATGTAAACAATCTGTCTCGTGGCCCGCCAGCAGATTACCCGGATTACCCTGATGGGCTGCATGCGGCCTGCGGGCCACAAGTTGTCCACCACTGATCTAGATTGACCTCCAGTATAACACAGGCCATAGAAATTCCCCAAAATAATTCCCAGAGTATATCCTTTAGGAAAATATTGCTTTAAAGATGGAGTGATGGAGATGGAGAATCTATCACAACACTTGGTAAATTGTTCCAAAAATTGGTTATTCTCACATTAAAAAATGTATGCCTCATTTCTAGTCTGAATTTGTCTAAGTTCCAGCCATTGGATCGTGTTATACTTTCCCATGCTAGACTGAAGAGCCCATTATTAAAAATTTGTTCCCCAAGTAGGTACTCAGACTGTAATCAAGTCACCCTTTTACCTTCTCTTTGTTAAGCTAAATTGATTGAGGTCTTTGAGGCTGGTTTTCTAATCCTTTAATCATTCTCGTGGCACTTCTCTGAACCCTCTCCCTTTTATCAACGTTCATGAATTATGGGCACACAGTATTCCAGCAGTGGTTACACCAGTGCCAAATATAGAGGTAAATATAGAGGTCAAATAACCACACTACTCCTATTAAAGATTCCCCGTTTTATGCATCCCAGGATCACATTAGCTCGTTTGGCCACAGAGTCACACTGGGAACTCATGTTCAGCTGCTTACTCGTCATGACCTCTCAAATCTTTTTCAGAGTCACTGCTTTCCACCATAGAGTTCTACATCCTGGAACTATGGCCCACATTCTTCATGCCTAGATGTATACATTTTAGCTGAATTTAAAATGCATATATTTTGCATGCACCCAGTTTAACAACTGATCCAGATCGCTGTGTATCAGTGACCTGTCCTCTTCATTATTTACCACTCCCCCAATTTTTTGTGTCATCTGCAAACTTTATCAGATATGATTGTATGTTTTCTTCCAGGTTATTGATAAAAATGTTAAATAGCCTAGGGCCAAGATCCAATCCCTGTGGAATCCCGCTGGAAACACATCACTCGATGAGGATTCCCTGTTTAGTTACATTTTGAGACCTATCAGTTAGCCTGTTTTTAATCCATTTAATGTGGGCCATGTTAATTTTATATCATTCTAGTTTTTTTTAATCAAAATGTCATATGGTACCAAGTCAAACGCCTTACAGAAGTCTAAGTATATTACATCAACACCATTATCTTTATCAGCCAAACTTGTCATCTCATAAAAAAAAAAGATATCAAGTTAGTTTGACAGGATCCATTTTCTGTAAACCCGTGCTGATTGGCGTTAATTACATTACCCTCCTTTCATTCTTTAAGAATTAAGATCAGTATTATTACAGCCAGTCAATAGTAGAGATGAAATATGTTCTCAGGAGTTCCCTGTTTCCATGATTTTAGGGCTCAGTCCTGCAAAGTGCTGAACACACTGGCTCTATTCCAGCAGGTGATTGGTCCTACAATGGGACTACTTGGGCTTAAAGTTAAGCACGTGCTTAAGTGCTTTGCTGGATCAGGGCCAGAGTGTGCAGCCCCTTTCAGGAGTGAGCCCTTAAATCACTGCATAGGGGCTGCTAGAGCCATGTCAAAGATTGACACTTAAAGGGGATTTTCTACCAAAATATTCTGAAACTGCTCAAAGTACATTCTTCTCTTTATGGGTTGTGCACATGTAACATTTTAATTGTAAAGGACTGAGCCATTTTTGAGTAGCCTATTCACTGCTCAGTGCCCATCCACTTCCCCCAAACAATGAGAACAATTTCTTACGTTGGGAGAATGAGTTCTTCTCCCTTGTCTCATAACTCAGAAACAGCAGAAAGGATTTTATTCAATTTTTTTTTCTACATTGGAAATCTCTCTTATGCAGGAAGTATTCCCCAGGAGCTAATTCCACGCTATTAGCCCATTGTAAAGGAGCTGCAGACCGATGGATAACCAGACCCCTTATCTCCTGTTTCCAATCTGGCATACTGTTCACTGCCCTGCTCTTAGCAGTACAAAACTGAAAATTTAAATGCAAAGACACAAATACCCTTTTTACGTTTTTCCTGACCTTACGTACACCTCCTCAAAGGGATTGACTTTCCTGTGACAGTGCCAGCCTCACAGTTGAAGGATCAGAGGTTTACAGGCTGCTACTGTGACTTTAACTTCCCTGCAATCTCATTTTCAGAACCATACAGCCCCAACGTGATTTAAAAATATTTACAGTGAAGATAGCAAGCCGAATCCTTCTCTTGGAACTATTCCAGTTCTCTGTACACAGATATTGTTCAACTCCAGGCATTTTTATATCGTGCTTGGAACTTGTCCGTCATTTCCCTTCCATCCTTTTTTCTCTTGTTTTTTTGAGCGATGATAAACTTATACAATGCATTTTTTAAAAAATCTGTACTTGCTATAAGTAAAATTACTTCCAAAGTATTAAGCGCATTTATTCTTCCAAATGGTTCCGAATTCAAATATACTGGCTATGAATAATTTCTGAGGCCCATGTAATATTTATGGAAGAAATCCGAAACCCCATATCATATTTGCAAAAGCAAATCACAGAGAGCAGAGATTACTTAGCCACTGAACCATAATAGGCTAATATTTCTGTTTGCAGATTGTGTGTCACCAAGCACAGGCCTGGCACGAAAGCCAGTGGCAGCAACATTGAGTTGGCCAGGCTGCCACTGTTGGGCGCTCATTTACTATGCCATACAAGTACCTTAGATAAGCCTGCTTGATGCTGAGCTTGAGGGCAAGGGTGGCTGATGGAGCCTGGGGCAACCTGATGGCATGGTAAGATTATTAGCACCCAGATGTAAGTGTTACCCTGTACTAGAGTAGGTGTAGCGCTGTAATGCATATGCAGAGTGATCTACACTTCCAGGAGCCCCACACATTCACCCAGCCAGCCACAACGCCGTCTGAGAGTAACATGAGTCAGAAGCAGATTATATGGAGTTAAAAGAATTTAAATACATGCTTGTTGTGCTATTCCTAGAAGGAATTTCAATTACAAAATTTCACCCAAGTCAATGGAATGTTAGATGATGATCATTGCATAGGCATCAGGCCCTGTACATCACTTAAGACCCGTGGAGGGGTGTGCAGAGACGACTGCAGGCAGAGGTAGGCTCCACCACAATAGACTAGCAAAGGGAGAATTTGGGGGCAGGCTGCAGGAAGGGTGCAAAAGACCTAAGACTACATTGATTCAGTGGCCCAAAATCCCCACACTGGTAATGCCTAGGAGACCCTATTCTGCTCCCTCACACAGTGGGCGAATTCCATCTTACTAGTGGGATGGGTATACTCTGATTACTCTGGCTTTGGATAGGGAGCAGTGAATTTCACCTGAATAATACTATTATTAAGCAGATAAAATCTGGACTGAAAAAACAAAAACAAAACAAAAACAGGAAAGCAGAAGAATGTCATCATGAAAGAATTCAACTAAAATGGGTATGGTTTGGAATCAGAAGGTTGGCGCATCAGATAGATGTAAAGTGTTGTTGTGGTAGAAGAGAAACTGAAGAGATGCGGGAAGAGGAGACTATACCACTTCCACAAGGTTGATTTAAAGCTAAGGGCAATGCAGACAAAAACAGGACATGAGAATCGGGGATTGTGAAATGTCAGACATGACCAGTGACGGGAAAAGAGGGAGAGGATTGCTGACATGAGCCTGAATGACAAATAAAAATGACACTACCTGACAAGGGGAGTGAATGAAGGATTTTTGATCCAGAGTCTTATTGACATCATGATTACTAGTGGGGGGAAAAATCCCTCCTCAGTATTTATAAGCAGTTTTGACAAGCTGAATTTTAGTACACTCACTAATCCTCTCCTGCTCAGAAAAGAGCAATAAAATGGCCTTTTTTTCCTCTGGAAAAGGAAGCCACAATCCCAGTCCCTGACCTGCACGAGTATAAGGCTTTCAGACAGTGTCACCAGGGGGTATATATGGGTGGAAATATAACTATTCTCCTCTCTTGCACTGGCTAGCAAACCACAGTGCAGGGTAGGGAAGGACTGAGGGAAGGGGAAGGGTGGATCAGTGGTTATAATGCTAGCCAGAGATCCAGATTCAATTCCCTACCCTCCCTTCCTGTGTGACCATGGACAAGTCACTTAGTGTCAGTTTCCTACCTGTAAAATGTGGATAATTATATTTACCTACTGCCAGGGCAGTTGTGAGGCAATCATATACTTTAGTAATGGGGGGCCATACAGGTATCTTTAGTAGATAATATACATTTGGTCTCTTCCAGTAGCTTTAGCAGAAGACACTGCATGTGTTGTCCATCAGTGCCTGAGGCTATGTCTACACTAGAGAGCCTATAATGGCACAGCTGTACCAATACATGTAAAATCTCTCATGTAGCCACTCTGAGCCAATGGGAGAGAGCTCTCCTGTCAACATAATTAACCCACATCCAATGTGCAGAAGAAGCTTGGGGGGGAGGGGGAAGAAGAATATTCACACCCCTGAGCAACATAGGTTTTTGCCAACAAAAGTGATAGCCTAGACATGGTCTCAGAGACATTGTCTTTCACAGGAAGAAAGCTGCCAGGAGCTGACAGTGTGCAGAGCTCCTCCTCAGTTTCTCATAACAGACTGTTGCTTAGCCACAATATAGCCCTTACAGTCTTCATAATTCCAGATGTCAACATGTGGTTAATCCTTGTGCGGGCAGAGGGCCTGAAATGTCCATATGTGATTACCATACCAGGATGCCTAACCGCAACTCCTTGCTCACTGCCCAGTAGACATAGAAATTCTTCATAGCCTTGATTTCCCTTCAGCGTTGATCACTCCGGTGTTTTCATATTAATGACAATATTTAAATGACTATGTTTGTTTAAAGCAGTAAAATGTACTGAACTAAATCTATGCTTACAACTGAATTTACATGCTGGCAGAGGAGGTCTTATGAACTAGGGCAATATCCTCAAGAGACTTTTTAATAAGAATTTAAAATTAGATTTTCTTTGTCATTTTCACTATGTTTCTACTTCTAATATAGTTTGTTTCTTAGGCCTTGTCTACACTACGAGAGTAGTTCGATTTTACTTAAATCGAATATTTGGAATCGATATTGCAAAGTCGAACGTGTGTGTCCACACTAAGGACAGTAATTCGACTTTGTGAGTCCACACTAACGGGGAAAGCGTCGACATTGGAAGCGGTGCACTGTGGGCAGCTATCCCACAGTTCCCGCAGTCCCCGCTGCCCATTGGAATTCTGGGTCGAGCCACCAATGCCTTCTGGGTAAAAAAATGTGTCGAGGGTGCTTTTGGGTAACTGTCGTCATCCATCCATCACTCACTCCCGCCCTCCCTCCCTCCCTGAAAGCGCCGGCGGGAAATCATTTCGCGCACTTTTCAAGTCATTGACAGCGCGGACGCCACAGCACTGTGAGCATGGAGCCCGCTGCAACCATCGCTGCAGTTGTGGCCGCTCTCAACGCCTCGCAGCTTATCATACAGGTTGCCCTGAGGCAGATGCAGAAAAGTCAGGCGAGGAGGCTACGTCAACGCGGTGATGGCCTGAAGTGTGAGAGTAGCACAGACCTCTCAGAAAGCAGGGGACCCAGCGCCGAGGACATCACGGTGGCAATGGGTCATGTTGATGCCGTGGAACGGCGATTCTGGGCACGGGAAACAAGCACTGAGTGGTGGGACCGCATAGTGCTGCAGGTCTGGATTGAATCACAGTGGCTGCGAAACTTCCGCATGCGGAAGGGAACTTTCCTTGAACTTTGTGAGTTGCTGTCCCCTGCCCTGAAGCGCAATGACACCCGGATGCGACCAGCCCTGACTGTCCAGAAGCGAGTGGCCATAGCCCTCTGGAAGCTTGCAACGCCTGACAGCTACCGGTCAGTCGCGAGCCAGTTTGGGGTGGGCAAATCTACCGTGGGGGTTGTTGTGATGCAAGTAGCCAAGGCAATCGTTGATGTACTGCTGCCAAAGGTAGTGACCCTGGGAAACGTGGAGGCGATCATAGATGGCTTCGCAGCGATGGGATTCCCAAACTGCGGTGGGGCCATAGATGGAACTCACATCCCTATCCTGGCACCGGACCACCAGGCCAGCCAGTACATTAACAGAAAGGGCTACTTTTCCATGGTGCTGCAAGCACTGGTGGACCACAGGGGACGTTTTACCAACATCTACGTGGGATGGCCGGGCAAGGTTCATGACGCTCGTGTTTTCAGGAACTCTGGTCTGTTTAGACGGCTGCAGCAAGGTATTTACTTCCCGGACCACAAAATAACTGTTGGGGATGTGCAGATGCCTATAGTCATCCTCGGGGACCCAGCCTACCCGCTAATGCCCTGGCTCATGAAGCCCTATACAGGTGCCCTGGACACTGAAAAAGAACTCTTCAACTACCGGCTGAGCAAGTGCAGAATGGTGGTGGAGTGTGCTTTTGGACGTCTCAAGGGGAGATGGAGAAGCTTGATGACTCGCTGTGATCTCAGCGAAACCAATATCCCCATTGTTATAGCAGCTTGCTGTGTGCTCCACAATCTCTGTGAGAGCAAGGGGGAGACCTTTATGGCGGGGTGGGAGGTTGAGGAAATTAGCCTGGCTGCTGATTACTCACAGCCAGACAGCCGGGCGATTAGAAGAGACCAGCGGGAAGCGCTGTGCATCCGGGAGGCTTTGAAAGCAAAGTTCCTGAGTGAGCAGGGTAACCTGTGACTTTCTAATTTTGTGTACAGAGAAGCCTTCACCCCACTTCCAACACACGTTTCAAAATAAAAATAGTTCTACTTTGTTAAAGCACACCGTTTTCTGTAATACTGTTTTCGCGGGAATTTTTTAAAACTGGGACGCAGACTGTGGTGCGGAGCGGGTGTAGTGTAGTCGCGCGAATGCAGCTTCTAAACTGAAGGACTGACAGGCTCCGGTGCGGTGGGATGGTTCTTTCAACGGAGCCTGTCACCCCTCCTGATAGGGACTGTGTGTATGGGGGTACTATGTGACTTTGTGGCGGGGGGGGACGCTTACAGATCCCCTGCTGTGTGGCTCTGTGATCCTGCCTAAGGACCGCCGCTTCAGATCTCTAACTGCCCTCCCGTGCCACAAAGTCACAGAGCAACCCACCTCCCACCACATAACATGAAAAGAACCTCCCAGACTAACCAGGGTAAGTAGTCACTGCATCACTGCACTATGTATGTGCCCTGCTGCTGTGCCTGCCCCCGACTATGTACCCTGCCAAAGGTGACTGTCCTGTCCAATTACCAACCCCCTTTCCCCCCCTCCTCCAAAAGAACATGATGGAAACAGTAGTTAACAGAAACATATTTTTTATTAACAACTACACAGGGGACTGGGAAGTGAAACTTGGACGGGGGCTTGTGTCAGGCGGGAAGGAAAGAACTTGTCAAACTTTGGGGACTGAGAGCCTTCTGCTGCTCGAGCTCTCTGCAGGGGTGCAGTGAGAGTTAGCAGGGACTCTGCCGCCTCTCCTTCTGTGCACTTTGGGTGAAGGGAGTATGGGACTTGGTGGCGGGGGAGGGCGGTTAGAGATGGACTGCAGCGGGGCTCTGTCCTCCTGCCTCCGTTCCTGCAGAACATCCACAAGGCGCCGGAGCGTGTCCGTTTGCTCCCTCAGTAGTCCAAGCAGGGTTTGAGTCGCCTGCTGGTCTTCCTGACGCCACCTCTCCTCCCGATCCATGTTGGCTTGGTGCATTTGGGACAAGTTCTCCCGCCACTGGGTCTGCTGTGCTGCCTGTGCTCTGGAGCAGGCTATAAGCTCGGAGAACATGTCCTCCCGTGTCCTCTTCTTCTTATGCCTAATCCTCCCTAGCCTCTGGGAGTGTGATGACAGGCTAGGTTGTGAGACAGTCGCAGATGGGGCTGTGGGAATGGGAAAAAGGGAGTGAATTCCTCAGAAAGATAAATGTAGTTGTGAACAAAGAACATAGTCTTTCTCTGTGAACAGGACCATGCACAGCACCTATCACATGCGCACTCAGCACAAGGTCGAATTCTCGGCCTTCGCATTCACTGTCTGTGGTTTTGCAGAGCACTTTTGAGAACCCTGTCAGGACAACGGAATTTCTGTTGCAGGCAGACATGGTAAGCCGTAGATTCGTGGCAGCTTAAAACTTTAATATTAGCAATGGCCTCATTTCACATTGAAATCAATGTCGGTCCCTGCTGCCAGCAATCCGGCAAGCAGGAAGTTTGCTCCTGTCCCACACCCTCGCGGCTGTCCCCGGGAACGATCCCTTTCGGCTGACCCTTTCCCGCCTCCACCGCGTGGCTGCAAACCAGCCAACACTAATAACATTCCCCTACCTCATTCAAAGCAGGTCTTCATGAGCGACATCACCCTCATGAGGATCTCTGAGAGCGACAGACAGAGAATGCTCCGGGAAAGCCTCCAAAGACCAGGGCCGTATGCCGCCATGCTGTGCCAAGCAATGATTCCGGAGTACTTGCTAGTCTCGTGGCGCGGCAACGTGTCCTACTACGGAGGACCCAATAAGGCCGCTCTCCCCAAGAACCTAATGCAGCGGATTTCAAATTACCTGCAGGAGAGCTTCCTTGAGATGTCCCAGGAGGATTTCTGCTCCATCCCCGGACATATAGACCGCATCTTACTGTAGCTGCAGTAGCAGGGACTACACAGTAGAGCGGCTTGGGCAGGACAATCATGCAAAACCGGACATTGCTAGATTTTTTTGAAATACTTGCACTGCCCATGACTGAACCGTTAAGTTATTCAAAGTAATCATGAGAAACCCATTTTTTACATTGTTAATAATCATGTTCTGTTACAAATAAATGTTTAGATGTTTACAACACTTACTGGATGATCCTTCACCAGATTCTGTGTCCGGGGTAACGGCTGGGGAGGGTTGGTAGGGGATCTCTGTAAGGGTGATGAAGAGATCCTGGCTGTCGGGGAAATCAGCGTTGTGAGCGCTGTCGACTGCCTCGTCCTCCTCATCTCCTTCCTCATCTTCCCCGTCCGCTAACATGTCCGAGGATCCGGCCGTGGACACTATCCCATCCTCAGAGTCCACAGTCAGTGGTGGGGTAGTGGTGGCGGCCGCACCGAGGATGGAATGCAGTGCCTCGTAGAAACGGGATGTCTGGGGATGGGATCCGGAGCGTCCGTTTGCCTCTTTGGTCTTCTGGTAGCCTTGCCTCAGCTCCTTGATTTTCACGCGGCACTGCGTTACATCCCGGCTGTATCCTCTCTCTGCCATGTCTTTAGAGATCTTCTCATAGATCTTTGCATTCCGTCTTTTGGATCGCAGCTCGGAAAGCACGGACTCATCGCCCCACACAGCGATGAGATCCAAGACTTCCCGATCAGTCCATGCTGGGGCCCTCTTTCTATTCTGAGCTTGCACTGCCATCAGTGCTGGAGAGCTCTGCATCGTTGCCAGTGCTGCTGAGCTCGCCACGATGTCCAGACAGGAAATGAGATTCAAACTGGCCAGACAGGAAAAGGAATTCAAATTCAAATTTTCCCGGGGCTTTTCCTGTGTGGCTGGTCAGAGCATCCGAGCTCGTACTGCTGTCCAGAGCGTCAACAGAGTGGTGCACTGTGGGATAGCTCCCGGAGCTATTAACGTCGATTTCCATCCACACCTAGCCTAATTCGACATGGCCATGTCGAATTTAGCGCTACTC
Source organism: Trachemys scripta elegans (assembly GCF_013100865.1). Classification (NCBI taxonomy): domain Eukaryota; kingdom Metazoa; phylum Chordata; order Testudines; family Emydidae; genus Trachemys; species Trachemys scripta. The sequence continues at coordinate 38,657,757 of NC_048300.1, forward strand.
CCCTCGTCGGGGAGGAGTACAGAAGTCGAATTAAAGAGACCTCTATGTCGAACTAAATACCTTCGCGGTGTGGACGGGTGCAGGGTTAATTCGATGTAACGGCGCTAACTTCGACATAAACGCCTAGTGTAGACCAGGCCTTAGTGACAATCCAGAGAGCCCTCCTCTTGCTAATTTAATCCCTGTGATGTCTCACATATGTTATTTAGAGCAGTGTAAAAAGATCAACAAGCTTCACATGAAGATTTTTTCTAACCTTTCATTTTGGATGATTACATGTGCCTGAAATTTATGTTTTCAATGAAATTTCCTAGATTTTTTTTTCTAACTTTAAAACTAATAAAGAAACCCGAAGAGTCTCCTGTGGTCAATTTCATGATTGTGACAATATGGATGTAAATGACTATCATCCCTCACAGAAATATTTTTCTTGTGAATTGTAGGGGAACAGAGAGGGTATTTGGTGACAAGCAGGTGTGGCACTCTGTACTTTGAAGCAGACCCTGGAACCCCCACCCCCTATATCCACCCCGCCATATAATTATGATATATTTCATACAAAGCATATCATGTAAGATATCACATGAAAGGTCATGATCTTCTGAAACCCATTGTTCTGTCCAAATATGTATATCATTCGTTTGTATGAAGTTATGAGATTTCACTGTATGGTTGTTATTGAAATATGTTGTAAGTTTGACAGTCTCTGCTGCTAGTGTCCCAGTGACAGCCTGGGTGGTGATCCACACTCAGGAAGGTGTTAAGCAACCATTAATCAGCAGAAGAGTTGTAATTAAGGGACTTACAATGCTAAAAGAGGGCAGTGCAAGCACCACACATTCAGGGATTGCTCAACTCTGTAACTCAGCAAAGCCCACCAGGACATGTCTGGACTAGTGTTTTCCAGGCACATGGACTGAGGATATAAAATAGGGGACAGTGGTATCATATTTTGGCCTTTCTCCTCCCCTACCTACACTGGAAGCAACAAGAATGCTGAGAAGACAAAGACTTGAATTGAGGAGACTGGTCCCAGGCTTAAAGGGGAAGCCTGTGTATTAAGAATTATAACATCTAATGGGGTGAGAAAACTGCTTGATCTGAATACTGCCTAGTCTAATAAGGCTTAAGATTTACACTGTGTGCTTACATTTTATTTTCTTTGGTAACTATTTCTGACCCTTTTTGGCCTATCACTTATAATCACTTAAAATCTATCTTTCTATAATTAAAATATAAAACAGATTTATTTACCTAAAATAGTATTTGTTGGTTAAAGTGCTTGGGAAATCTCAGCTTAGTTTACAAAGGCTAATGTGTGTCCTCTCCATGTCGAGGGAGGGGTGGACTGGGTAATAAACTTACACTGGTCAGAAGCCTGACCAGTATAGTTCTGGGGTGCAAGACTGGAGGCTTGGGCAGGATTGGCTGGTGCCTTTCTCTGTGTGATTCATGAGTGGCTCTGGGAGCATTCATGCAATATAGCTGGGTGTGGGGCTCCACATGATGTTGTACTGAGTGATAACAGCACCTGGAGGGGTTTGCTGCTTGTCACTAGCAAAGCACTGTGAAAGACAGCCCAGACTGGCGCATTAAGGGAGCACAGTAGTACCCCAGTTCCAGGCTGTACCTCAGGGATCCCATCACAACAGGGAAGAAGATAGAGAAGTTTATTATGCTATTGTTACTTCATATTCTCCAAATTTCCTCTTCCTAAGCTGATCCAGTGACAAATCACACACATGGAGGCAGAGGTCAGACTACTGGTTCACATCTCTATTGTAAAGTGACTTGCCCACCCCACAGCTTCTTAAATCACCAAATGAGAATGGTGATAAAACAAATGCCAGCACTCCCACAGCTTTGCATTAAGGGCTTGATCCAAAGCCTACTGAAGTCTATGGGAGTCTTTTGGATAAAGCACCTCACTTATGTTGCAAAGGTAGCACGTTCAAATCACCCAGAGCTCATTTTTAATTAGAAATTATTCTTATCTTATATGCTTTCAGTATCAAATGGATCACCATTTAATTCTGAGCTCCAGGAAGTGGATCAAGTTAATTTTGTCTCATTTTTCTTTCCAATTGAAGTCCTTGATGGGACTTAGGCATGTGCTTTAATGTTTTTGTGAATCAATGCATTTAGAATTTCTAATCACTGCAGTATTTTGGTGCCAGGTATAAACTGGACCTCAGCTATTCTTCAGGATAAAGATCTAGCTCTAATGTGGGCTGTTTTTTTCCAACTATCATAATCTTGCTATAAAACATTTCTAAATCCCTGTAAATGTGCACAGTGAAACTTTTTGTTTTTGATGCAAAATATTTTAAATCAGAGCCAGAATCCAGTCAGAGACACTTCCCCTTGTTCTTTTAACCTGAACTGGTGTATCTTGAAGTCAATGGGACTCCATGGGGTTCAGAGCTTCCCCTGCATGCAGCACATTGCAGCATTGGGCATTATTCTGCTTAGGGCCGACTATGACCCTTCCAGTAGTAAGCAGTTACTCACACAGTGGGGGTAAGATGTTCACAATCTGGCTTTTGATTTGGTTGGATTTACTGTATTGAAAGAATGGTAATGAAAACTTGAGTGATTCCAGAGAGATTTTTTCTTTCCTTTCCATTTATAAACAGTTTTAAATTGGTTTAATACAAGGAAATTGCTCTTGCCAGTAGCCGTCTTGCCTACCTTAATGGAGAATCTGTTATTCTGGAATGCTTCTCTCTCTCTCCCCCCTTTTTGGTGTTTCTTTATCTGCAAAGAATCCTCTTTCAATGAGAGATAATAAATGCTGCCAAAAGAGATTCTAGCCTGGTCCATTACCTTTTCATATGGCATATCCTTATTGCACTTTAAATTGGCAGATGAATCTTTTAGCACAATGCAGCCAGACATTCACATATCTGTTGTGCCTTGATATAAACAGCTTTTCCCATCAACACTTGCTTTCCTAACCCTTTCCTCTTCTATTTCGTATCTCTTTATTCATTTTCTTCCTTTTTTTCTTCTTTTCCCTTTCTGTCCTCCTGTGTTGTCCTTATTCCCTTCACTCTTTTTTTACATATAGGAACAAAAATACGTGCAGTATCAGTATCTTAAACTGCAAGTGGTGCTGGGCCTGATCCCACTGCAATCAAATAATGGGCTTAATCTACAGCAAGGGAGATTTAGGTTAAATATTAGGAAAAACAATGGGTGGTGGGTAATGGAGGGGCGGGGCCTTGGGAGGAAGGGGTGGAGCAGGCAAATAGCCTCCCTGAACACCGGGTGTTCGTGCTGTCCATGGGAAAAGCTTTGTAACTATAAGGGTAGCTAAAGTCCGGAATGGGCTTCCAAATGTTGTGGAATCCCCATCATCAGAGTTTTAACAGGCTAGACAAATACCTGTCAAGGACGTTGTGATAAGTGAAGGTGTGTGTGTGTGTGTGTGTCTCTCTCTCTCTCTCTTTTATGGACACCCAGCCAGCCAGTTAGCTATAAAATCCCTGTTAATAGCTGTTTTCTACTTACTTTACCTGTAAAGGGTTAAAAAGTCCATAGGTAAAAGGGAGGGAGCAGACAACTGACCAAAAGAGACAATGGGGAGGCTAGAACTTTTTAAAATTGGAAAAAAGCTTCCCCTTAATCATCAAATCATACCTAGAAACTTCTCATTTGAAACCCCAGATATGTAAGTAGCTCAGAAAATGTCTAGGAAGATACAGTTAGGTTTATCTCTTTTATTTCTTTATGGCTTGTGGACTCCTCTGTGCTAACTCCAGGTGCTTTTGTTTTGCTTGTAACCTTTAAGCTGAACCTCAAGAAGCTATCTTGATGCTTAATCCTTGTAATTGTTTTTTTTTAAAAAAAACCTAGCAAAAAGCCTAAATTTTAGATGTATTTTCTTTCTTTTTGTTTTGAATAAAATTTATCTTTTTTAAGAACAGGATTGGATTTTTAATTAGCTGGTGGCAACAGCTGATTTCCTTTGTTTTCTTTCTCAGCTCTTCCCTGGAGGGCAAAAGAGCTTGAGGGAAGTAATTCCCAAGTGCACCTTCCTAGATTCTCAAAGGGTTTTTTGCACTTGGGTGGTGGCAGCATCTACCAATCCAAGGTCAGAGAAAAGCTGTAACCTTGGAAGTTGAATACAAGCCTGGAGTGACCAGTATTAATTTTTAGAATCCTTCTGGGCCTCCACCTTCTGCACTCAAAGTGCCAGAGTAGGGAATCAGCCTTGACAGATGGTCTAGGTTTAGTTGGTCTGATCTCACTGAGGGACTGGAGTTGATGACTTCTCAAGGTCCCTTCCAACTCTATGTTTTTATGATTCCACAAAATCAAAGGGAACCTTCCCATTGCTTTCAATGGAAGTAGAACTGGGCCCATGAAGAGTTAATGTATTAATTCAACCAATCCATTGACCTTGTTCTATTGGCCAGCTATATCTATCACAATGCAGAAAATGTTGTTTCTCAGAAGGAGAGAGTGTTTGTTGGAAGATGGAGATTCATGATAGGATTTTCCAAAGTGTTCAGAGTTGGCCTAGCTCTGTTCCCATTAATGTCACTGGGAGTTTTACCATTGAAAATTGAGCTCTTTGGAAAATGCCACTCTGGCTATATCAGAAATTCAACAGAACACTTACCAGTGTGCCAATGTAACCCACTGGTCCATGCTTCTCTGACCAGTGGGTTACCCAAAATTTTATCCTGACTAGATCACTGAAACTTGTAATGATTGATTTGACACCTCCATTCCAGGGATGTTAAATAGATAAAATAGAATTTCCTTGCATTTTCACCCAAAATTCAAACTAAACCATTTTGGTTAACTCCTATTCTTTTATTTTTGATTTCTATGGTCCTTTGGATATTCTCCATTTGCATTTGGAACCATAAGCAAAAATAGTGTAGCTTTTCTAGCCTACCTGGAAGTATTAAGTACAAGAGGTTTCTAAGGAAAGCCTGCTCCCACAAAATTTCCAGACCAGCTTTTACAGACAAAACCAAGTCAAGTATTTGAATTTTTGGGTGCTTATCCCAACCAAATCTAACTCTATACCTTTTGTGGTCCTTTCCTAGGAACTTTTGCCCTATATCACCTAGAATATTGTCACATGGAAAAAGCACTATATCATGGAATGCATCTATTAGCTAAATAAGGACAATTCTCCATTTAATTGGGCTCTAACACAAAGGTATCTGAGCACAGTCAAGCTGAGAAAAATGAAGCATTAATACTCTTAATTAAAACCTGGATATATAAAACTTGGTGAGAGAAAAGACGAACATTTTAACTAGCTATTTTGAAGGGTTACTCTGCTTTGGGCTCCTGAGACAGAAAGAACTCTAATCTCTTACCAGTGACCTCACAGAGACTATAGCAGCCATTTTAAAATAAAACCTTTTTCTTCACAGTAAATCTTGTCAAACATTTACATATGTGAATAACTTTCCTCATCTGAGTAGTTGCATTGGATTAAAAGTTACGCCCTTAAGTATGTGTTTGCAGGTTCAGGTCATAAGAATTGTACAGGAAGACAGTCTAAGGAGGATGATTTTTTTTAAAAAATCAGCTTTAAAAAAATCAGGGACTTTTGCTTTTACAATTCATAAAACTGTTCTTGTGATATAAAGACAAATGAAGGGGAGCCATTTTAAACAGGAATACAGAACTCCAGTCTCTCTATTAAATTTATATAATGAACAATCTAAAGCAAGCTAAAAAAGAGTTGTGATGCAGTTTATTTTAGAAAGTACACTGAAAAAGAAATAGAACCAGAAGTAGTAAAGGGAAAGTCTTAATAGTCAGTTAAAGTTCCAGAGTGACAGACTGACTCCATTTAAGTTAATGGGAGTTTTGCCATTAACTTCAATGAGCCAACATTTTATCCTTAAATCATGAGATTTGAAATACATAGACTCACTAGATCCTCACGGGGTGAACTCAGCCTTTTATCCTTGCAAGGCTGATAGATTGAATACTATGTAGTTTACTGTAAGTGATACTATCTGATGAGATCTTAAAAGCCAAGCAAGGACACATCTGCTCTGTATGGGCATTAAATATCCCATAATGATTTTCATACTCTGGAGACAGTGGTCAAAATTCACCCCACACTCTCCACTTTTGTGCATGGTGCCATTTTTCTTGTTGCTCCCCTCCATTCAGAAGTGACTGCCTTTTACTAGTGCTGCGTGTAGTTTAGGAAGACAAGTATTACAACAGTGCAACATTATTCTTAGTGTCATTGTTAGGTCTGTTTTCTTGTCCTGGCCATGATTTCTGTGACATAAGCTATGACTTTTAGGATTTATTATTAAAAAACGTATGATGGAATTTCTGAAAGTACTTAGCAGTGACCTAACTCTGGTAAATGGTAAGACTCTCATTGACTTCAATGGCAGCAACATTAGATCAGCAATGAACACTTCAGAAAATCTTTCCTCTGGTCTTTGCCATCCCATCCCATCCCTTTCTCCTCCAGGGAGTTTAACAAATATTGGTCTATACATAAGTCTTACAGGGTGAGGTTTTACATAAAAGTATCAAATATAATTCAGTGGTTTAAAAGAATTTTTATTTATAAAATGAAGGATATTTAACTTTTTTGTTGAGAGAAACTCAGAAAGTTACAGTCGATCTATCACTGGCATTTGAGCCCAGAGTCTCTCACTGTTTGCCCAAGAGAATCAATGTAGATATGGAATAGAAGAGGGAACAGACATTTTGAATTTTGTGAGAATCAGCCCAGAGCATTTATGAGGAAGAGCAGCCATTCAGCCCAGCTCTTCGGGATCCCAGGGGAATGAGTGGAGCCATGTGAGTGTGGGACTTCTTGTAAGGAAAAACGTGTAAAAATGGAACCACCTTACTCAACAGATCTGCTGCCTATTCTGAAACATGCCTTTAATTGAAGTCGTGTGCCATCACTTTCCCTTACTAGGATATTTACACTTATTTTTTATGACTTAGCCATGATTTCCCCATGCTAAATGACCAACCAGTGTTATTTCTATTAAATTCCTTTCCTGGTTCCTAGTAGGATGTAATGAAAAAAAAAAGTTCTGCAAGTAGAATGGCTGCAGGATTGGGCCTAACACCAGCTGTAGGGGACACAGGCACAGTGCATAGCCAATGTAGGCACCAATCTCAGAAATATGTGAATAACTTTACTTAGATAAATAGTCCAATTGATTTCATTGAGATTACACTACTAAGATGTGTAAAATTACATTCAAAAAGTGGCTGCAGCATTAGAGCCCAACTGGTTCAAACTGTTCACTGAACAAGGGGCTCAGGAAGGAATCTGTCATCAGCCATAGACCCAGAGTTCCAGAGAGCTGAACAGAGAAGTCCACAAATGTTCTCATGGACAAAAACGTTGTTACTTCATACATTAATTTTATTCATCAGATCATTGTAATACGAGGTTTGAAATTTATTATAAACACAATACCTCTAGCTGTTATAGGTTGGTTATAAAGAATCCGATCTGCATCTTTAAAGTATCCCACCTAATCTTTTAAAACCAGTTTAACTTTGTTTTGATTACTATTATTTCCCCTTTCATTTAACTTATTCAAAGCTAGGAATACATTAGCCATTCAATGGCCAAATTAAACATTAAGAAATTAGAGCTAACCCCAGCTCCCATCTGTACATTTATAACTCCAAGAAGAAGTCAAATTATTCCTAGCTGTCTCTTGTTTAGGTTGGCCATTCTAACAGGATATGAACTCAAATCTTTTAACACAATGCAGATATTTTAATCACTAGTTTACAAAACCATGGGAGTTTGCAGGTGTTAAAAATCAGCCACCGGAGGAAGCTCATTTTGTTAGATGGATGGAATACCATTGAAAATTACAAATAGAAATGGGCTTCAAAATAATTCAGATCAGAGCTACAGAGTTCAAACAAAATGTGTGTTTTCCAGTTCACATCAAGTCCTGTGTGCATGCAGCAGGTTGTGATTTGTAAAGTGTTTTTCCTGAAAATATTACCGCTACATTTAGCATATTTTTAATGACAAAAACACCTAGGGAAAGAGGCTCAGCTGGAGTAAATTGACATTACTGCATTGAAGGCAGTGCAGCTGTGAAGATTTACATCAGCTGAGGACCTGGCCTTTAGGCTCTAAACAATAGTAGGGCTGGGCCATTAGGGCCGACTGAGGGCACTCAGCATTCCCCAAAGAGTGCTCAGCACTTACGGAGAACTCTGAAAAATCACAGGTGTAAGTGCTTGTCTATCTCTGATTCTCTGACTGTTACAAGGTTTCTGCAATTAGCTTCATGTTCAGTTTTGTGCAAGAGAGCAAAAGTAATTGCCACTAAATAATAAAAACAGTGTGGCCATGTACATAAGAGGGGTTAAACATTTCACTCCCCCATTCCCTTTGCACAGGTGCCCAGGAAAAGGCCTATAAATAGGTCTGATGTAGAGTGAGACGGTGAAGAATACTCGAGATCCACACCCAGGTAATGGAGTGACCTCTAGGGTCCTACGACACATGCTATCACAACATAGGGTGTCCAGTGCACTAAATGCCCCAATAACAATTATGTGGGTGAAATGAGGCATCACTACACACTCAAACGAACTCACACAGAAAATAAGACAAAAAACACATCACATCACCTGTGGGTGGACGCTTTTCACAAAGCGCTCACTCTATATCGGACCTCGCAGTCCTCATCCTCAAAGGAAACCTGCCCAACACTTTCAAAAGACAAGCCCTGGAGCTTAAATTCATAACTTTGGTAGAGACACTAAAAATCTAGAGAGAGCCTGGATTTGTGGCTTTTTACAACAATCTATAATCCACTAAATCCCTGCTCCTCCAACCCATGACTGGAGAGGGTGTTAATAAGACACTTCACCTTGAATGGTCCCTTCAAATGTGTGTTAACTACTAATGCTAAACAACCTGTTTCACCTTGTAGTTAGCGATGGCATTCTGAGTACATTTCCCAGACCTGAAGAAGAGCTCTATGGAAGCCAGTGGTGTAGCTAGCATGAGACCTTTGGGTGGGTGGGCAATGACGGCGGGGGGGGGGGGGGGGAGGGTTCGGTGGCCTGCCTCTGCCCACCACCTCCAGCCAGCCTTATGGGGGGGCAATGGAGACGCCACTCTCCAGCATGTATGGTTCCCAGCACCTGTGCCTGTTGCACCGTCCCATTCTGGGCCCAGCTCCCTGAAGTGGTAGGCATATGTTTTTTGATGGTTGCTGCTGCTGGGCCAGCCAGCCACCCTTCTCCTGCTCTGGCACACATGCGTGCTTGGCACACTTGTCAGGCACTCCGCTGCTGTCCCTCCTCTTCCGGTCAGGCCGGGAGTGTGTGCACCCGGTGGGTGGTGTCCTCCAGGTCTGGGTGGGGCTAGCGCTGGGCCAGAGCAGAACCAGGACTTGGGGAGTGGGCCTGGATGCTAAGTGGATGGGCCGTGGTATCTATGCACCTGGTGGAAGTTCAAAAACTTGTCTCACCAACAGACATCGGTCCACTGAAAGATACTGCCTCGCCCATCTTGTCTCTGACCTTTACCGGGACAGACTCACACTTGCACAGATGGAAGTTGGGATTGCAACTTGCCTATTCAGGGGCTGTGTGGGCCAGTTCAGCCACCAGCCCAAGCTAGGTCAGCTCTAAGTTGCACCCCTGCTTTAATGGCCTCTATAAAGTTTTGAAGGAGCACAGAATCAATGGGGTGCAGCATATGTCTCTTCTACAGTTCCTCTGTACCAGCCTAGCTGACACAAAGGGGTCCCAACAACAACAAAAGTTACCTTGTTTGGGAAATCTTGGTGTGTGTGTGTTTTGCTTCTGGGAACTTGGTTTTGATTTTTTATTCCTACTGAAAAATCTGGCTGGTCACTGCTGCTTTCTTTCTGCTGAGTCACCCAGCATCTTACATACACTGATATTCCATGAAAGGTGATAAGGGCAGACAAAGATGGCTAAGAATTTGTTTGTGAATATTCTTTCAAAATTTTAAATGATTTTGGCTGAACTATGTTTGCGCTCCTTTGATTTCCTGTGAATACAACAGCAAATGAGTTTAACATCAGGAATGTTTGTGGAGAGAGTGCATGTGACAGTATGTGCTTACTGCAGAATAGCTGGAGAAAATTCATTCTGATTTTGTAATTTTGAGGCTTTGAACTGACAAACCTAATCCTGATCTGGAAACAGAAATATACTGTCTGACCCATGAGTCTAATCAAAAACACTCACATTTTAAATATTTGTAAAAAATTACCTGAAAACAATCTGCAGATCATGAATTATTCAAAGCAGTTATTTGGCAAGTACATCTAAATAATGAAAGAATGTGAGAGAAGTTGCCCATGAACTTATCATGATCTAATAGAAAGACATGCAATTGTTAATTATTTGCCCAAATCTACATCCAAGGAGCTCAAAATGCTATACAAATATCAATTAAGGGGGAGATGGATGTTCATTTTCATTAATGCCTTTGAAAAATCACCCCCTAAACCACCAAATATCCCTGTGAGGTAGTTAACGCTCGCTGTACCCATGTTAGTTATAGATAGATAAATGTATCAAGTTGGTGCAGGAGTCAGAAATAAAACCTAGGTAATCTAGCTACCAGTCACTGGATGAAACTACTAGATTGTTTCCTCTCTACTAAGGGCTTGTCCTCAGTATGCTACATTTAATTTTAAAAATCAAAACTATGTCTGAGTACAAAAGTAGTATCTACGACGAACCAGTGTTAGCATAGATGGAAGCAGGGAGGGGAGACAAGAACTGCAAAATAAAGACAAGCAGAAAGTACTTCTGAGAGGAGATCTTATATGCCTTAGTTTTCGTACAAAGAAAACGTTTAGTTGTAAACCCTTGACAAAATGAAGACTTATAGATATGTTCAGACAACAATAACTGTAGTGTTGCTTCCAGGCACTCTTGAATTTAAAAGCATTTTTCATTTGGGGCAGTAGTACACTGGAGTTCTTCAGGCAGGAGCACAATTATAGTTAACACCCTCAGTTCAAAAGTTCATTCTTTGTAGAGTAAGAGTAATGAATCTGCTGCAGTCTCTCCATATCAATGGAGTTCTCATCCTCTACCAATGACAGTTTGGCTCTTCGGCTTTCATTTATGCTGGAAGAGCTATCTGAACAGCAACAACATATGGTACCTTTTGAACACTGCAAAAACCCAAAGCCTAACTAAGGACTTGTCTACATGGGAACATCCAGGAAAATTAATCTGAATGAACTAAAGTTGTGAATATGAAGTGGAGTAGTTAAACTCCATTAAACCCCTGTGTGAACACCCTCATTTAGAATTAAGGTGTCCTTAACTCAGCTGAATTTAATTTACTTTCAAAATGACCTAAGCTAAACCAAAATGAAGGCCACCTTAATTCTCAACAACAGCATCCACATGGGGTATTAATGTTGTTTAAGGAAACCACTTCAAATTCACAGCTTTAGATAATTCAGATTAATTTTCCTGGATATCCCCATGTAAACAAGTCCTAAAACACCATCCTTTTGAAAACGAGAAAGGTAATCCCTTTAGGAAGTTAAGAATTGCCATACTGGATGAAACCCAACATCTATTCAATCCAGTATCCTGGCTCTGGCAGTAGCCAGAATCAGAAGCTTCAGAGAAAAATAGAAGCCCTGCAGTAGGCAGGTGTGAAATAATCTGCCACCCTATATCCTGGTCTTCTTTACCAAGAAAGTTTATTTATAAACAGAGCAGGATGGCTGTTATTTACTAAAGCTGGTCAGATAGCAGGAAAAAAATATTAGTTGAATCTGTTGTGATAAACTTCAGTAGCATTCACTGAATAATATAATTGCAGAACACATAAAAAGTATTTGGCAAACAAGCTGCTCATTGAATACTGGTGAACTTCGCTGAATATTGTATTTGCTGTTTACTATTGGCCCAGAACCCTTATTCACAAATACTATTTGTCAGTCCTTTTNCTGTAGTTTTGCATTTTCAAGAATGATACAAAAGTAGCTAAATATGAAACTATATCAAATTTCAGGGTTAACAAAATGGCAAGTTTAAGGTTGATTTCACATTTGTGTATGCTGTGTAGGTTGCAACTAAGACATGGGAATTAGTGTGATTTATTGTCAAGTATCAGGGGGTAGCCGTGTTAGTCTGTATCCACAAAAACAACAAAGAGTCTGGTGGCACCTTAAAGACTAACAGATTTATTTGGGCATAAGCTTTCGTGAGTAAAAACCTCACTTCTTCGGATGCAACCTCGAAGAAGTGAGGTTTTTACTCACGAAAGCTTATGCCCAAATAAATCTGTTAGTCTTTAAGGTGCCACCAGACTCTTTGTTGTTTTTGTAGATACAGACTAACACGGCTACCCCCTGATCCTTTTTCACAGTAATTCTGTCAGCAGACCAGATTTTTCTGAGTTCTAAGAGGTAACTGCCCACCGGGGGAGGGGGGAGAAGAGACTGTTCTTGCAATACACATTAGCAAAATAGGGAGGAAAATGGACAAAAGTGTTCAGGGTATTAGAGTCTTGAGTAATAAAACTAGAACTTTAAATGCACTTATCAATTCTCTGGAGGGAGAGGAGACAGCTCTGCTTCTTGGAATGACAGCTGTTTGAAAGGCAAAAATAATAAAATGGAAGAATGTGTCCAGGCTTCAGAACTCATCAAAAAGAAAAGGGTAGATTCTGCTCCCATAATGCAAATTCAGAACCAGGAGCAGGCTTCCAATTTGACAATTCTTGGATTGCAAGAAAATTAGCAGAGGGGCAATTTAACAGCCTCCCTTGGAAAAAACAGTTGGCAGAAGCTTTGCAGCTAAATGCACCTGACTATCCCATCGATTGGAGTCTATTGGATAACAGGAAGCAGAGGCAAGTGCCAAAACTCTGTCAAAATACTATTGTTCAATTTAAGAGATAAAGTGATGTTACCACAGGACACTGAAAGAGAAAACCTTGGTTCTAGTTAAACAACAATTTATCAAGAAGAATCTGGAAGTTTACATCCCACTAACCTATAGAATTGGTAAAGAATCTCTTTTTTGACGCAGAATTATCTGGCAAACTGATTGGAAGCAGAAGATTGTGCTGAAGCATTGTCCCATTTACTTTGCTGGAGATTATTTTGGTGTCTTGGTGGGTGTGGGGTATGGAAATGATGAGAAATTTCTACTGAGTAACTTAAAGGCAACACATTTAAAACGGATGAGAATTTTTGTACAACATTAATTCACTTGTGGAACTCACTGTAGCAAGATACCTTTGAGTCACCTTTTAGGGACATTTATAAAACACAGGATAAAAATGTATAATGGATAAAAATCCTCCTAGTTCAGGTTGTAAGACAACCACTAACAGAGGCGGGTTAGGGCAAAAGTGACCTTGTCGGGATGTTATTCCTAAATTGTTCATTATGTTTGTTTTGTGGCTTCCTCTGGTACGGGCCAATGTTGCAGGCAGGATGGCAGACAAGATGGACCATTTGTCTGATCTAGTATGGCAAGTGTTGAGTTATTACAGAACATTACAGAAAGCCATGTTTGCTTTTATACACTGTTCTTTTATAAAACTTTATCTTATTTTGCTTTTGTCTGCACCACTCTTTCCTGGGATCTGATTAGAAGTGTCAAAAGTAGCAAAGCTGAGAGAACAAAACATATCCCTTGAAGTGCAAAAACTCTAAACTGAATAACTCTAAAGGTATGAAGCAAGCAATTTAAGGCCACTGTTCAGCACAGTACTTAAGTATGAAGTCATTAGGATTTTAGAATAGAAAACAATAGGAATATTCATGGGCTTTATTTAAGTTAAGCTGGTTCTTCGGTGTTTTGCTCAGTCAGACATTTATCCTCACAACACTATTGTGGGGCACGAAAGTGCTATTGCCCTTTGGGTGACCAGACAGCAAGTGTGAAAAATCGAGACGGGGGTGAGGGGTAATAGGAATCTATATAAGAAAAAGACCCAAAAATCGGGACTGTCCCTATAAAATTGGGACATCTGGTCACCCTAATTGCCCCTTCTGAAAATGGAGAACAGAAGAACAGATATTTTAAGGCCCACATCTTCATAGCTATTTAGGCGTTTAATTCCCATTGAAGTCAATAGGACATAAGGGTGTTTAGGAGCCTATCTTCCATTGACTTCAGTGGGAAATGAACATCTAAATATCCTTGAAGATCTGGGTCTATGTGACTCGCCCAAGGTCAGACAGGCATTCTGATGCAGAGCAGAGAATTCAATCCAAATTTCTTCATTCGTAAACACTGAACCATCCCTTACCATACTTCCTCACTTTCAAATAGCTGGAAGTCATTTGACACAATTTTTGTGAGTTTGTTTATGGCCCAGTATTTGAGCTATGTTGCTTAGTTGTGATTGGTCACATTAGTAACATGATACTGTTTCTTTTCCCTGATTGGATGAGCATTACTCTTATAATCAGGTTTTTGGTGTGAATGCTGTGAACCTCAGGGCCCCTCAATGCCAATTGGTAAAGGGGATGACAAGAATATCCTGATTCTGGTTCACCAAAGAATACCATGTGACTTCTTAAATGACAGTCGTGGTACATACATTTCACAACGATATTAATGACAAGCATGACCCCCACTTTCATTTAAGAAGTCACATGGTATTCTTTGGTGAACCAGAATCAGGACACACACACACACACGCGCACACACACACACACACACACAGAAAATATGCTCCTAAAGTCTGTATCAAGGTAGAACTGAGAAATAGGTAAACATCCTTTGTCTGACGGAAAACCTATCTCGGTCAGCATGTAGATGAAGCATTGTAAGCTAACACAATGGAAGCACATGAGATGGTCGAGTTCAGGATCCTGATACAAGGAAGAAAGAAGAGCAGCAGAATATGGACCCTGGACTTCAGAAAAGCAGACTTTGACTCCCTCAGGGAACTGATGGGCAAAATCCCAAGGGAGGCTAATATGAGGGGGAAAGGAGTCCAGGAGAGCTGGCTGTATTTTAAAGAAGCCTTATTGAGGGCACGGGAACAAACCATCCCAATGTGCAGAAAGAATAGCAAATATGGCAGGCGACCAGCTTGGCTTAACAGAGAAATCTTCGGTGAGCAGAAACACAAAAAGGAAGCTTACAAGAAGTGGAAACTTGGACAGATGACTAGGGAGGGGTATAAAATATTGTTCGAGCATGCAGGGGTGTAATCAGGAAGGCCAAAGCACAATTGGAGTTGCAGCTAGCAATGGATGTGAAGGGTAACAAGAAGGGTTTCTACAGGTATGGTAGCAACAAGAAGAAGGTCAGGGAAAGTGTGGGACCCTTACTGAATGGGGGAGGCAAAGTAGTGACAGATGATGTAGAAAAAGCTGAAATACTCAATGCTTTTTTTTGCCTCGGTCTTCACAGACAAGGTCAGCTCCCACACTGCTGCCCTGGGCAGCACAGTATGGGGAGGAGGTGAGCAACTCTCAGTGGTGAAAGAACAGATTAAGGATTATTTAGAAACGCTGGAAATGCACAAGTCCATGGGGTCGGATCTAATGCATCTGAGGGTGCTGAGGGAGTTGGCTGATGTGATTGCAGAGCTATTTGCCATTATCTTTGAAAACTTGTGGTGATCCGGGCAGTCCCGTATAATTGGAAAATGGAAAATATAGTGCCCATCTTTTTAAAAGAGAAGGAGAATCTGGGGAACTACAGACCGGTAAGTCTCACCTCAGTCCATGGAAAAATCATGGAGCAGGTCCTCAAGGAATCCATTTTGAAGCATTTGGAGGAGAGGAAGGTGATCAGGAACAGTCAACATGGATTCACCAAGGGCAAGTCATTCCTGGCCAACCTGATTGCCTTCTATGATGAGATAACTGGTTCTGTGGATATGGGGAAAGTGGTGGACACAATATATCTTGACTTTAGCAAAGCTTTTGATACAGTCTCCCACAGTATTTTGCCAGCAATTAAAAAAAGTATGGATTTGATGAATAGACTATAAGGTGGATAGAGAGCTGGCTAGATTGTTGGGCTCAACAGGTAATGATCAATGGCTCGATGTCTAATTGGCAGCCGGTATCAAGCGGAGTGCCCCAGGGGTCTGTCCTGGGGCCAGTTTTATTCAATGTCTTTATTAATGATCTGGATGATGGAACGGATTGCACCCTCAGCAAGTTCGCAGATGACACTAAGCTGGGGGGAGAGGTAGATAGGCTGGAGGTTTGGAATAGGATCCAGAGTGACCTAGACAAATTGGAGGATTGGGCTAAAAAAAATCTGATGAAGTTCAATAAGGACAAGTGCAGAGTTCTGCACGTAAGATGGAAGAATCCCATGCACTGCTACAGGCTGGGAACCAATTGGCTAAGTGGCAGTTCTGCAGAAAAAGCCCTGGGGATTACAGTGGATGAGAAGCTGGATATGAGGCAATAGTGTTCCCTTGTTGCCAAGAAGACTAACAGCATATTGGGCTGCATGAGTAGGAGCATTGCCAGCAGATCGAGGGAAGTGACTATTCCCCTCTATTTGGCACTAGTGAGGCCACATCTGGAGTATTGCGTCCAAATCTGGGCCCCCCACTACAGAAAGAATGTGGACAAATTGGAGAGAGTCTAGCGGAGGGCAACGGAAATGATTAGGGGGCTGGGGCTATGAGGAGAGGCTGAGGGAATTGGGCTTATTTAGTCTGCAGAAGAGAAGAGTGAGAGGGGATTTGATAGCAGCCTTCAACTACCTGAAGGGGGGTTCCAAAGAGGATGGAGCTAGGCTGTTCTCAGTGGTGGCAGATGCCAGAACAAGGAGCAATGGTCTCAAGTTGCAGTGGGGGTGGTCTAGGTTGAATATTAGGAAAAACTATTTCATTAGGAGAGTGGTGAAGCACTGAAATGGGTTACCTAGGGAGGTGGTGGAATCTCCATCCTTAGAGGTTTTTAAGGCCTGGCTTGAGAAAGCCCTGGCTGGGATGATTTGTTGGGGTTGGTCCTGCTTCAAGCAGGGGGTTGGACTAGGTGACCTCATGAGATTCATAGATTCATAGATTCATAGATTATAGGACTGGAAGGGACCTCGAGAGGTCATCGAGTCCAGTCCCCTGCCCGCATGGCAGGACCAAATACTGCCTAGACCATCCCTGATAGACATTTATCTAACCTACTCTTAAATATCTCCAGAGACGGAGATTCCACAACCTCCCTAGGCAATTTGTTCCAGTGTTTAACCACCCTGACAGTTAGGAACTTTTTCCTAATGTCCAACCTAGACCTCCCTTGCTGCAGTTTAAACCCATTGTTTCTGGTTCTATCCTTAGAGGCTAAGGTGAACAAGTTCTCTCCCTCCTCCTTATGACACCCTTTTAGATACCTGAAAACTGCTATCATGTCCCCTCTCAGTCTTCTCTTTTCCAAACTAAACAAACCCAGTTCTTTCAGCCTTCCTTCATAGGTCATGTTCTCAAGACCTTTAATCATTCTTGTTGCTCTTCTTTGGACCCTTTCCAATTTCTCCACATCTTTTTTAAAATGCGGCGCCCAGAACTGGACACAATACTCCAGCTGAGGCCTAACCAGAGCAGAGTAGAGCGGAAGAATGACTTCTCGTGTCTTGCTCACAACACACCTGTTAATGCATCCCAGAATCATGTTTGCTTTTTTTGCAACAGCATCACACTGTTGACTCATATTTAGCTTGTGGTCCACTATAACCCCTAGATCCCTTTCTGCCGTACTCCTTCCTAGACAGTCTTTTCCCATTCTGTATGTGTGAAATTGATTTTTCCTTCCTAAATGGAGCACTTTGCATTTGTCTTTGTTAAACTTCATCCTGTTTAACTCGGACCATTTCTCCAATTTGTCCAGATCATTTTGAATTATGACCCTGTCCTCCAAAGTAGTTGCAATCCCTCCCAGTTTGGTATCATCCGCAAACTTAATAAGTGTACTTTCTATGCCAATATCTAAGTCGTTGATGAAGATACTGAACAGAGCCGGTCCCAAAACAGACCCCTGCGGTACCCCACTCGTTACGCCTTTCCAGCAGGATTGGGAACCATTAATAACAACTCTCTGAGTACGGTTATCCAGCCAGTTATGCACCCACCTTTTAGTAGCCCCATCTAATTTGTATTTGCCTAGTTTATCGATAAGAATATCATGCGAGACCGTATCAAATGCCTTACTATGAGGTCTCTTCCAACCCTGATATTCTATGATTCTAAACCCTATTTACCTATGAAGTCAACATGGGGATGTGAAATCAACAAGATAGCAAAACACAGGAAAATAAGCCACAGGGGTATCCTGACTCAGGCTACACAAATGATCTTTGGGGATATAAGTAGAAAGCATGGCAGACACCCATTTATTCTGTACCTAGGACGTAATCGGCCACAATTAACTTAATGAAAACAGATCTCAATTAGGCTTGGTTTTAAATGCTGCAGAGGTCATTTGGGTGAGAAACTTCTTTAGACAGAAGGCTAGCCTGTTAAAGTTAAGTTTAGTCTCTAGGAATTGTGTTATGATTTTGTTTTATATGTGACCCTTTTGTTTCCTTTAACCTTACTCACTGTCTTGTACATTGTTTTATTATAAATCTCAGTGCTGTGGTGTTATACAAGCAACTGATCCTGAGTTGTGTCATCCAAGCTAGTGTGTACATTGTTACCTTGGGGACAGGAGACCTGGTATTATGCTGAGAGTTCAGTTGAGAAGGAGCAGGACACTACAGGGAATGTTTCAAAGGGGCTCAGGGACTGGGGTACATCTACTGTTAACCTGCAAGGCAAGGGCCAGCAGAGCCCAGAGGAGATTGTTTGGCTGGCTAACAGACTGGAGGTATCAGCCAGCTGACACCCAGTGAAGCACATGCAAGTCTCTCTTTCATTGAGGCAGGGGTAACAAGGGGACTCTCCGTCCTGGGCACTCAAAGAACCCTCACGAGTGAGGACAACTGAGACTAGGGCCCTTTTATGCTAAACACTGTGCATGAACATAGTAAGAGACAATTGTTATGGAACAGACAGTAGATTGAAGAACATAAGTATTATTATTTCCATTTTACAGATGGGGAACTGAGGAACAAATAGATGAAGTGGTTTGCACATGCTCATACATGGAGTCTGTTGCAGAGCCACAAACTGATCCCATATCTCCTGAGGTCTAGTCCAATGCCTTACGGACAAGGCCATCTTCCTCCCAGCTATTAGACAACTCCCTGTTGGGTTTTGGTATGACGTTGCATTGCCTCCGCAACAGTTCCAGGAGGCACTGTCCTCGCAAATAGAGATGCTAGACTTTAGCCCTGCTGAAAATTTACCTCAGCTTCCTCAGTCCCTTAACTTCACTATTATAATCATAATAAAACTTATTTACCTGCATGGGTGTTGGCAAGTTATGGTTGTACAGTTATTGGATTACGTAAAGCAGTATATAAGTGCTAGTACTATTAGTGCTGAACTGAGTGACTGAAAATAACAGCTTCTATATCAGTATCTCAATTGCATCAATCAAGGTAATTTCTATTTCCATGACTGTTTGGGAATAGACTGTAAAATACTAATTAAAGAATTTCACTCAGCACAAAGCTGAACTATGCTTAAATTTAAAAGACTGAGGTGGATGGAAGAATAAATCATTCCTGCAAATAGCTCTAGGATATAATAAAAATAAATAAGACAAGCAAAACAATTCCAGCTCCAAATGCATTATCCGATTGAAGACTGCAAGGAGGGGGGGGGGGGGGGGGGGGACAGAAAAAAGGTGAACTAAACTTAAAGGTTTTCAGATCCAAAGAGTTACATTTACATGGCTAGCTGCAATTCTGACCCCTTATTGGTCTCTGAGTCTCTATTGATTCTCTCAAGAATCAGGCCATGTGCCTTTACCTCTCTTGAGTGGACTCTTGCAGTTCTCCCACTCTTAGACCAGGCTACTGTACCCTGTGGATCAACAGTGCTTACCCTGCAGGTCTGACTGGGTTTGGTACCTGTAGTTCTCTTTGGGAGCCTGTGACCAGTGGATTACAATTACCCAAAACAGCCTTCTTAAAACAAAAGTATTGTTTATTTAGCCAACAAAGGATACAAGATAAAGGGGGATTTTTAAAACAACAAGAGTTCTACATGCATGTCTATCCTACCTTGATTTCAACCATCCTCCTGGTAGGTCTCACTTCCCCCAGACCTCCACACAGAAGGCATTGGGTTCTCAGTATCAAAATCTTGTCTCTCTTCTTGAGAGCGAGAGAGAGTGTCTCTCTTCAAACTCTGAGTCTTTTGATTCTCCTGCTGCCTCCCCCCCCCCCCCCCCCCCCAACTTCACAGGGACAGAAGCACATCTGGCAAAGTCTGTCTGAAAAGACAGGGCTTCAAAGTGAATGGCTCTTGCATTCTCTTCTAACAAGGAGTTTGAGGGATATTTTATCTTACCTGGAGTCATTGTATGGCCTTCATGTTTGTTTCCAACAGTTTGCTATTAAACTAAACCAATATAGTCACTCAGTAAATGTCACAACAGCACAGTCAGGGTATAGTATTCATCATTTACTACGGGCAGCTCCAAATGCACCACACAGAGTAATGTAGAACTCTTCAGTAAACAGCAGCCTGATGCTCAGCTGGTGTAAATCAGCATAACTCCCCTGACTCCTGTTGCCATTTGTGGAGCTATGGCCCAGGCCCACAGTTTGCAAGAAATGAAGGTTTTAAGCATGGCTTAAAAATGTTAAAGAAATTCTTCCTCTGTCAGCGCTTAGATTTCTACATTATGTTACCACGATAGGATAAGAAAGGTGACGTATGATTTAGCAAGTGGGAATGAGGAGCTTGAATTTGATGGGGATATAAGTAGGGTGACCAGATAGCAACATAGAAAAAACGGGACAGGGGATGGGGGGTAAGAGGTGTCTATATAAGTGTAAGCAGAGTCAGGATGAGCTCTACCCTGGTGAATTATGGCGAGTGTGGAAAAGAACTCCAGAGGCTGATCTTGTTTGCATAGGCACACCCACCCGCCTGGCATGAGACAACAGCAACTGATAGTGGTTACTTTGGATGGGGTGGGATCCCCAGTTTCTCTGTTATTGGGGCAGGAGGAATAAAGTGTTGTTACCCTGATTATGTGAATCAAGGACAATGAAACTGTTTTATGACAGAGGATCTCACTGTCACCTAAGTAGCACTCGCTAGACAAGGGACATGGGTTCCACAACCCAGTGAATTGAGAGAGGATGGGGGCAGATAGTTGTATCTGATGGCATGGGCCCCTTTTGAGGGCCTGAAACACCAATTACACCATCTCCTTTCTCCACTGTTGAATGTTAGAGCTAACTTTGATTCCATTAGGAGTCTAGTTACAGGCTAGCTGAATTCACTTTGGGCCAATGGTGCACCAGCACTGGGGCTCCCCTACTATGAGCTGAAATCACAAAAGAGCTAAAGTTGCTAAGAGTTGAGATCACTGAGTGCTGTGTTAACTAGTGGGGGAGCCTGAAGCTATATTGCTAAGCGGCTGGCGGAGCAGTTTGCAGAGATGCCTGGAGGAGCAGCGAGTGGCGCGGAGCCTTGTGGGGACGGTTGGACTGGCCCCAAGAATGGCAAGCGAGGCTGTTTGCAGGGATGGCTGGAGCGGCTCGTAGAGCAGAGCAGTTTGTGGGATGGCAGGAAGTGGACTGGCTCATGGTGAAGGCTGCGGTGGAACCCCACGGAGAGACGGGTGGTCGGCCTTGGATCACGTAAGGTGCCCCTTAACACCCTGCATGCCCCCCTTTTACTCTGGGGCTGCACTGACTAGGGACAGAGACTTTGGGGGTGTTGGACTTTTGGGGACTCTGCGTGATTTTTGGGTTGCTGGATTCAAGAACCAAAGGGAAAGGACACAGCCCAATTTGCTGGGGTGGGTCTTTTGCTCATAGTTTGTGTTAGGAATCCTGTTTGTGGTGTTTTTTCCAATTTAATGCTGATGTTGTTTACCTCATGTTATTAAACATTTTCCGCTACACTCAGACTCCGTGCTTGCGAGAGAGGAAGTATTGCCTCTTAAAGGCACACAGGGGGTGGTATGTAATTGTTCCAGGTCACTGGGTGGGGGCTCGAGCTGGTTTTGCATTGCGTTATTGAAACGGAACCCCTAGATACAGAACCCAGCCCTTGTTGCTGCCAACTTAGATGGGCAGAAGGGTTACATAAGAAAAAGTCCCCAAAAACGGGACATCTGGTTGCCCTAGGTAAAAGACAAAAAATCACTGCAGAGCTTCAGAGGAATGTGACTTTAACAGCAGCATTTTGGACAGACTAGAGAGAAGAGAATGGCAGTGAAGCCAGAGAGAAGTTGTGGGGCTAGATTTTCCCCATGGAGGTTTGAAGTCTGAAAGAATCACTGGCCTACACCCTGTAGAGATTCTGATCAACCACCACTCCCTCCACATTCCTCCCAGTTTCCCCAGAAATGGCACCATGACCAGCCCAGATGTTACATTGCTGTTGGATTCTGTTCATTGCTCTCTGAGCTTACTATCTGGGGTTCCCGATCAAAAGCTAATGCCGCATCATTAGCTAATTGCTTATATTTATAAGTGGTTTAAAGGTTGTACAGTAGAAGTTACATGTCTCACAGAGGAGGTGTCCCCTGACTTTTCCCCTTGCTCCTTAGCACGCCCTCTTTCCCTGAACAGACGGATGAGTTGCATAGGTATTTTGTAGAGGAACTGGTGATAAGGATTGGGGAACAATTTGCATAACCAGTTTTCTTCCTGTATCTTTTCCACTGATTTAGTCCTCTTCTTATCACACTGTTCATGGAAGGTGGGGACCAGTTGTAATGTCAGGATACTAAAGCAGCGGAATAGAACACCTGAGACCAAAATGTAGGCCATACTTACAGGATGGGGAACTCTATGCTGGGAAGCAGTGACTCTGAAAAAGATGTCAGGTTTCAGAGTGAAAAAGATGTGGGGGTTGTGGCAGATAGTCAGATGAACATGACCTCCCAGTGTGATGCTGTGGCCAAAGAGATAATGTGATCCTGGGGTGCATACACAGGGGAATCTCGAGTAGGAGTAGAGAAATTATTTTTCCTCTATATTTGGTACTGATATGACCACTGCTGTAATACTGTTTGCACAATTGAAGAAGGATGTTAAATTGGAGAGGGTTCAGAAATTAGATATGAAAATGATTAAAAGGATTAGAAAACATGCCTTAAAGTGACAGATTGAGCTCCTCGAGCCTATTTAGATTAACAAAGAGGCGGTTAAGGGGTGAATTGATTACAGGCTATAAGTATCTACATGGGAAAAAAATATTTAATAATGGGTTCTTCAATCTAGTGGAGGAACGTATAACACAATTAAATGGCTGGAAGTTGAAGCTAGACAAATTCAGACCAGAAATAAGATGTAAATTTTTACCAGCAAGGGTAAATAATAGGGCTGTCAAGTGATTAAAAAATTAATTGTGATTAATCATACAATTAAAAAAATAATTGTAATTAATTGCACTGTTAATAATAGAATACCATTTATTTAAATATTTTTGGATGTTTTCTACATTTTCAAATATATTGATTTCAGTTACAACATAGAATACAAAGTGTTCAAGTGCTCACTTAATATTTATTTTTGATTACAAATATTTGCTGTGGAAAAATACAAAAGTAATAGTATTTTTCACCTAATACAAGTACTGTAGTGCAATCTCTTTATCATGAAAGTTGAATTTACAAATGTAGAATTTTGTAAAAAAACTGCATTCAAAACCAAAACAATGTTCAGTTTTAGAACTTGCAAGTCCACTCAGTCCTACTTCTTCTTCAGCCAATCACTCAGACAGACACTTTATTTACATTTGCAGGACATAATGCTACCCGCTGCTATAACATGAAATATATGGCAGAATGTGGGTAAAACAGAGCAGGGGACATACAATTCTCCCCCCAGGAGTTCAGTCACACATTTAAATAACGCATTTTTTTTAACGAGCGTAATCAGCATGGAAACATGACCTCTGGAATGATGGCTGATGCATGAAGTGGCATACAAATGTTTAGCATATCTGACACGTAAATACCTTGCAATGCTGGCTACAAAGTACCATGCAAATGCCTATTCTCACGTTCTGGTGACATTGTAAATAAGAAGAGGGCAGCATTATTTCCTGTAAATGTAAACAAACTTGTTTGTCTGAGTGATTGGCTGAACAAGAAGTAGGACTGAGAGGACTTGTAAGCTCTGAAGTTTTACATTGTTTTGGTTTTGAGTGCAGTTATGTAACAAAAAAATGTACATTTGTAAGTTGCACTTTCACGCAAAGAAATTGCACTACAGTACTTGTATGAGGTGAATTGAAAAACATTATTTCTTTTGTTTATCATTTTTACAGTGCAAATATTTGTAATAAAAATATACACTTTGATTTCAATTACAACACAGAATAGAATATATATGAAAATGTAGAAAAAAATCCAAAATATTTAATACATTTCAATTGGTATTCTATTGTTTAACAGTGTGATTAAAAGTGAGACTAATCGTAATTAATTTTTTTAATCATGATTAATTTTTTGGAGTTAATTGTGTGAGAACTGCAATTGATCGACAGCCCTACTCACTAACAATAATGATAATAATAACTAAATAAAAAGATTTCACTGTCTGTTCAAAAGCATCTGGCAGTCCGGATTTAGCCCACTGTCTGCTTATTGACTACTCGTGATCTAGACACCTTTGTATGGGGCTTTTGAAAACTACATAAATCCCATCAAACCTGGCAATACACTAAAATGAAATTTACAGGCCAATTCAAATCTGAGAAAGCACAGGAAGTTTACAGTTTTTATTTATTACCTTGTAATGGCATGGCATCCACCTCTTGCAAATGTCCCTTCTGGTCAGGTGTGTCTGCAGTTTTTAAATAGTCCCAGCCTTGGTATCAGGGCATACCCAAAGGGTTTCCTCCTTGGAGACAACAGTTTCATCCTCTCTGGGCCCTTCTGGTCCCAGCTTTCCAGCTGGGCCACTAAGTAGTTCAGATCCCCTTCTGGGGGTTTATTTCTGCCCAATTATAGGCCGCTTCCCCCATGGCCTATGGGGGGCACTTGGGCCCACCTACTACTCCAGGTCCTAGCCCCAGGGACCCTAACAATAGCAGCCACACACCACTGTGTCCCTTTAACAAAACTGCTTTTAGTTCCCTGGACCCACTTCCCCATGGCCCCAGCCTTCGCCAAAGCTTCACCTTACCTCTGGGCTCTTTTACAGCGGGTCCCCGGTATACGTTTCCCTCTTATCTGTCCTTTCGCATATCCGTTGCTCATCAATAGGGGAACATGTTCCGATTCACGTCGGTCCTGATCCGCATATCTGTCGCTTCATCTTTTCTATGGATGCTTCCCCCGGCATTCAGGAGGTGCTGGGATGGAGGGGGAGGAGTGAGGCCAGGATGCGCTTGGAGGAGGGGGGTGGAACTGCACAGGAAGAGGCAGAGCGGGGGTGGAGGGGGTGCAGGAAGAGGCAGGGTGGGCCATTATTTCTTATGGGAAAAAATTCCCTGGTATCCATCGTTTCAGTATCCACCATCCCTTTTCAGGAATGCAAACCCGATGTATACCGGGATCCCCTGTATGTTCAGGCCCAGCAGCCAATCAGGAGCTCTTCTTCATTTCCCCAAACCCTACCAGCACTGAGCTGTCCATGGTGCTGTAGTTCCCTTTGGCCAGCCAGGAGCACAAACTGAACTCCTCTGGTTCCAGCAAAGAACTGACTGTTCTGAACTGCATCTCCCTTTATATGGGCCTGCAACCCTCTGATTGGCTGCTCCCTGTAGTCTTTCACTGATTGGCTGCCTCATACTCAGTCTCTCTAGGCTGCTTGGAAGACTTCTCTACTTCTCTTTTTCTGTGACAGGTGTGATAAGACCCGAGACCTCCAGCAGGAGGCCTCTGGGCCTAGTCAACCCCATCACATCCTCACTATATTTTAATCAGTCCTTATTTGCAAACTGGTACCAAGTATTTGAGACCATACAGTGGTATGAAAATCATTCACTATATGTTCTGAAATACTTTGGCATTGCAGAGCAAATCTTTGCCTCCTTCCTTAGGCAAAACTCTCAGTGACTACAGTGAGAATTTTGCCTGAGTAAACACGGAGGATTTAACCCACTGGGACTAGTAAAATCAGGATTTCTCTGCATTTTTGAATTTATCAGTTCCTCAAAATACTTGGGAAGATTTTTTTATTTAATACATTTACCTCTGGACACTATAGTACATGCTCTGAAGCAGAATGTTTTGTATGAAGAGCAAATAAATATTTACAGTCACCATTCAAATCCAGTGCTTTCATCCACCTTCATGATGTGGTTATTTATATTTAAACTATCCATACATTGTTCCATGAATAAACCATACATTCCATGTTAATTGCTATTGCTAAATACTAGAAACTATTGAAGTACAATACTTGTGCATAATACTGTTTTCTCACAGCAGCAATACAAAACACTATAATTTATACCAAGAGTGGTTTGTTTGTTCTTTAAATAGGTTTAGGAGGTTTTAAAACCAAAGGCTGTAAAACAATATTATCCTAAGGTGATTAATGATAATCAGAGATAATACTGTTTTGTACACAGAATTTATACCAAAATTTTTCTTGTCTTGATGCAAGCATAGTTTAATGAGAAATCAGTTTTCTGGCATATTATTGTGTGGGGAGGATGCACTGTATAAAGCTACTTTTAAATACATTGTCACTGGAGGTCCAAATTACTTTTAAATATCCACGTTTGCTTTTTACATTTGAATGTTTTCAATTTCAACAAGCAGAGCAAGTGAAAACATTGCTTTCTATAGAGAACAACTGATTCTTTGCAATAGTAGGCAGTTCTGAACCTTTGTATTTTATAGAGAGCTCAGTCTATCATCATAACAGCCATCACATTCTTCTTAATTACTTTTGTGTTTTATGACATTTGAATAATCCCTCCCAACCTACTCTTCTATTTACAACACTAGTCCAAATGACCCACGTACTGTGCAATCATTTCTCCATCATTAATTAATCTGATTGCTGCCATTATGTAGAGACCATTATTTATGCCCTATAATAAGTGTAATCATCTAGCAAATTCTAATTTATTTTGTTTCCTTAGGTTCACAACTTTTACAAGACTATGATACATTTTCTATAAAGTGTGCCTTTTGAGGTATCATTTGAAAACTCATAATGTACTGAACATTATTATCCTGGTAAAATGTGTATAGCAACATTGTATGTATAGTTATAAGACTCTATTATATGACATTGCTGAGACTTGCTCCAAGTTTAGAAAAACAGAACAAACCAGTTATTCAGAGACAAAAGGTTAGCCATCACCTCAGCCAGGTGTCAACAAAATCAACTGGACAGACACCGGGGCATGAAGAAAGGTGTGAGCGAGAAATTTACATCTTGGCAGACTTGCTGTCGCCTGAATTTACAGACTTGCTGTCGCCTGAATCCCAGCTGGAGATGATTCTCAAATAAGAGAAATACTATAAGAGAGAACAGAAAACACAAATCACCTCTCTCCCCTCATCTCTATTCATGGCATCAACAATGTTTGAAAGACAAAAGGAGCATCATTGAACTGAGGGAGGGGACCTGGCTGAAAAATCTAGGCAGGGGGTTATGATAATGTGGTGAGAAAAACCTTTTAAATTCACTTGGTTTGTTAAATTGGATATTAGTTTGCATTTTACCTTTTATTTAGTTGTAACTAATTCTTACTTTTATGCCTCATTACTTGTAATCACGTAAAATCTGTCTTTCTGTAGTTAATAAACTTATTTTATCTAAATCAGTGTGTTTGGATTGAAGTGTCTGGAACCTTCATCTGAGATAACAGGATTTGTTCATATAATTTTCCATTAATGAAATGATGAACTTTCTATGAGCCTGTACTGCACAGAAGGAAAGAGCTGTGCCGTGCAAGATGCACATTTCTGGGGACAAGTCTGGGATTAGGAATTTGCTAGTGTCATTCTACAATATAATTCAGGAGTGACTGGCTAGAAGCATTCATATAATCTAGCTGAGAGTGATTTTTGCATGTGAGAGGCTGTGTGTAAATGGACCAGAAGTGGTTGTTCTCACAGCAAAGCAGTGTAAAAGGCACCCCAATTGGAGAGTTGAGGGGACACAGCTGTCCAACTGTCCAGATTGTATCTTGGGGAATGTCACATTTCCTTGTAAACAATTCCTATTTAACATGGAGCTAAGAAATCCTAATAATTTATCCATCTCAGGCTAAATCCTACATCTCTCTCAAGTGACTAGTGTCACTGCTTGAAGTTCAGCCCAAGGTTTTCGTTACTCTCTGCTGATAGTTGCTTCTTATATATTTTTTCTTATCAGTTATTTGCATGATCCCACCAGTGTGCTAGGTATTTTATAGACAAGAACGAAAACAAGACACTTGATTCCTTACTGCTATGCATCTGTGTAAGGTCAGGTTAAAATAAATGGTACCATTCTGACTGGGTAGTATTCTATACCATGTTTGCAGAAGGTGCAAAGCAGTGGATAATTGGTTCCTGCGCTGAATATACAAACTAAATGGATTTTGCATACATCTTGCTGTTTTCATGATTGTTTTGGACCCCCCTCTCTCTCTTCCCCTCAGCAAAAAAAGTTTGCAGATTTGTACTGATAGAGCCAAAGCTCCAGCTGGTATAAATTGGCATAGCTTCATTATTGTCAATGGAGCTATGCCAGTTACACCAGCTGAGCATCTGATCAAATGACTGTTATCAAGATGATGTATAAGAAACGATTGACTATCCATCAGTCTGTAAGTATATTGTAGTCAGTGGCTGATGTGTGTTTAAATGGGTCTTTGCCATTGATTTAACTCTTTTAGAGGATATGATGATTCCACATCTTGCTCAAAGTGTTTGTGCTGCACTAAAGAAAGTTTTGAAAGGATGATCTATTATTAAGGTTCTTCTCATTCTCTTATTTTCCTTATGACCATCATAATTGTTTGGGTACTGTGTAATATGATGAGAATAATACAGCCATAATGAATGTGCTTTATTTTCTAATTTACCTTTAAAAAAAATCTGTTCAAAAACTGGGGTGTGGCTAGTATGAAAGTGGAATCTCCCTGCCCTACGGGGTTGGTGACGGTGTCACTCAAAAGACAGCAATGAACTCTTCTGGCTTGCACTATACTTGACCTGTGAATTTATAGCAGGCATAATTCAGTCTCTTATTTTCCCCAGTAGAAGTATTTCTGTAGCAATAATAAATTGCATTTAAACAATATTCAAGAGAAACTAGATGGCTCAGAGCATTGTAAGGAGAGAACAAGCCTTTCCCCCTCAGTGGGTCACTGGTTCCAGGTCACTTACTCTCTTTGCAGGCTTTTGTGAAATGGGTTTGGTGATCTCGGTCCAGTTCCAGGTAAACATGACATCACCACAAAGGACAGTGCTCTTGGCAATCCCAGGAAAGAGGCCACAAAAGGAAGTGGCCATGGAAACAGAACTACCCTCTCAGTTTGAGGCTGAAGCACATTGTGGGAGCAGCATAGAGAAGCTTTCACTGCAGCTGCCCACGCTATACTTGTTCTACGTGTAAACAGAGAAGAACCCAGTAGCCAAATGCCATTGACAAACCATTAAAAAAATAAAACCAACATATAGCTGATAGTGCCCGTTTTTCTCTTTGACATCTTTTCTTTAATCTCACATCTAACGGGCCACTTAGCCCTGCATTTTGATGGAATCCCATCTCTTAAGAGAAAGTGGTACTGACATAATTTCATCTCTTTCGCTCTTTCCTTGGAATCTGTTTCCCTAAAGAGAGCCCTCTGAATTAATACTGCCCTTTTCTAGTTTAATTGAGCAGTTCTTATCACCCACAGACCATGATTGATTACACTGCCATGACTCTATTACTATCAAACAGCAGTAATTAAGAGCTTAGAATATATAAAACACTTCCTAAAGTGTTTTCTTCACCTTCCCCGCCCCCCCACACTTCTCTATCCAAATATTTTCTTAACTGTTGCCCAGGAATATAAAGATTCTTCAGTCATTTTAGCTAATGAGACCACAGCATGATTCTATCCCTCTTGTAGCTCACAGCTTTTAAATAATTTCTGCCATCGTTTTATTTTTCCTTGTAATTATCCTAAGGATGCAGCTTGCTGTACATAGTTAGAGCTATGCAAATCTTTTATAACTAAATCCAAAGCCAGGTGAAACTTCTCTAGTTATGGATTTTATTGCAACCTCCCAAAACTCAGCCTAAAATGTTGCTGAGGTTTGCAACCCTTTCCCAGAAAGGCTGCATGCACTAGTGGTCTGAGCATAGAACTGGGCACCAGGAACTCCAAAGCTCTACTGCCAGCTCTGGCTGTTTAGCTTTAGGCAACTCACTCCACCACTCTGTGCTTCAGTTTTCCTCCTCTAAAATGGGGATAAAAGTGCCTCTGTCATGCACAGAGATGTGGATCAATTAGTGGGTCATTCACTCCTGCTGGCAGATGCATGCCCTCTTCCACTCATGGAAGGGGCCAGGCAGTGTTTCAACTGTTGCACATTCTTGGGCGCTGTGCCAGGGGACAAAAAGTGTGATTTTCCACTGGGTGCTCCATGCAAACATCAGATGAAATGAATTGGTGAAAAATGGTGCATCAGTTTTCACAAAAGATCTTCCCAATTGCTGCACACTTGTGCTAAATACACCCAAGCTCTCCTTGGAGCCTCTGACTTCCTTCAGACTCCAGTCTCAAAGAGAAATTTACTGGAGTGGGAATCCACATGAGCTGAAACTGCTGTGCCTCACCTGGCTGTGCTATGAATTCTGACAATACTGTTGCCCTGGAGTTTTCCTTTTTGTATTGCTCATGGACTGAAATTCTGCCTTACCCTAGGCAGCTGTCATCCTGACCCCATGCTCACTGAGCCCGAAGCAAAGCACATCAAACCGACTGCCTTCCTACTACGCCAGATAACACATTCTTTCAAAACCATTCACGTTGCATGGACATCAAAGAGGGTTTGTTACACTGATATTTCTACCACTCTACAAGCAATAAGAGAGTGGTTTGATATCCCTACTCTGCATACATATACTGCAGCATCATAACAGCTAGGATAATGTTTTCTGATCGAAGTTTATACTAGCAGATCCCAATGAGGCCTCAAAAGCAACAGATCTTTAGAACCGTCTCATATTATCACCCATTTCTTTCCTTCTTATGGTGACAGCATTTTTTCCCTCTTATGTGAATATTTTTCTATCCTGTTGCTGTAGCCCAGTATTGCTGTACTGCATCAGACACTCCATGTGGCTTATGTGAACTAAAATGTACTGGACAGTTACCAGCACGTCAAGAAATTATAGGAGAAAGAGATTTTGTAGGTTACCACGGTCATCCCTTGTTCCCTACAGTGCATAATCTGTCGGGTCAAATTTTAGATGACTAGTGATCTGCCCTCTTGTCTCCTAGGAACAGTAGAATGTTTACCGTTGGCTTTTCACAGTACTGTATTTTTGGGCATCTTTTAAAGTTTTACAGGGCATATCACCAGGATTTATGGAGTCTCTCCACACCACTGTGAGTCACTGACCCACCCGCAGGAGATATGACCCAACTGAACTTAGTGGCAAAGTAGTCTGCCTGTCTGCAACCTGAAGTGGAAAAAGGGTTTTAGTTATCCCCTAAAGTTTTACACCGGATGCTGGAGAGGGATATCAGACTGGACCACCCTACCCTTAAGAAGACCTGCTTCTGGCGGTCAGAAGTACAAGTCGAGGGAGATGGTTGGAGGACAATGAGATCCTTAGCTGGACCCAAATTTTAATAAAAAGACTGAACTGCAAGAGGAGCTGATGTTTCCGTGACAGCAATAATAGCAAAATGTTTTTTCAATTAAAATTTAAATAAGAGAAAGGAGAGAGAGAGATGGACTTGGAGACAGAGACTTTGCAAGTCCAGAACAAACCCAGCACGTTTTAAGTTTTAAGTGTTTTCTTGGCGCGCTCACCACTGACTTTAATTAAATTTCTCTCGAGGCTCAGAACCTTGGAGAAAAGAGCGTGAGAGTGTGTGTTCACTCACTGGGTGAGTTTCCCCAAGCTTTTCACACATCTCCTGTTTTCTCATTAGTGATTTCTCATGGTGGTGTTATTGCTCAAATCTTCTATATTGCACTGCACCTTCCACACAATAGAGAGTGGCATGTCATCACCATTCCAGGAAGCTTGATGGAGCTCCTATTTCAAGTAACAAATACCTGTTAAGTCTCACTTTCCTTTCATTCATCCACCTACAGAAAGCAGGAACTGGATTCTTTGCTGAGTTCAGCGTCCGGAGGTCAGAGTAGAGTATGTGCGGTGGGTGAGGGGTGTATGGCGGTTGTCAAGAAGTTAGCTATAGTTCCCTTATTCTCTGCCCCAGTCCGACCATGACTTCGTGAAAAATGGTTTTGATTTACTGAATTATGATGCCCCTTTGAAAATGGCACATTGCTGATGCACTCTACCCTTTAACAGAGATTGTCCTTAAGCTGGTAAAGTGTACAGCTAAGGAAAACTACACTGAGCTTGCACTGGTAACTTAGCTGCATACTGGAAGTTTCAGGCAAAGGGGGGTTCCTGAGCATTTTGTAATGTGTGCTGAGTTGAGGCAAGGGATCTGCAAGCCCAGAATAACTTGTAAGGCAATAAGGTGTTAAGGGAAGGCTCCCGGCTGCTTTCCGTTCTGAGGCACCTAAGGAGCAGCATAGCTCTGAAGCTTTATAGGAAAGGGGCTCTGTCTCACTAACTTCCTAAAGTGCACTGAAGAACAGCTATACCTTGTGGCTCTACCCAGATGCTTGGGACAGCATGTTCTGGATGTGCCTAGTTCCAGGATGATTGGCAAGCCAGCAAAAGCTTTTAAATCTCCGCTCCTTTTTATAAGTTTTTCTTTCTTTCTTTTTTAAGTCTAGGAAATCCTATACATAACACTCCTTAAAGCTGGCCATTTAAGCACTAAAAGTCTGGAAAGACAACAGCTAAGACTGCATATGTGCAACTTTAACTTGCACCTTTGTGTGTATGCCTTGGGCTGCAGCCTTTAATTACCTGACCCCATATACATCATACACTTTCTGATAACATGGTATAACTGCACAGTGTTTTCTTGGGGAAAGTAAGAAATATTTTTATGGTGGATTTTATTTAT
Organism: Trachemys scripta elegans; assembly: GCF_013100865.1. NCBI lineage: Eukaryota > Metazoa > Chordata > Testudines > Emydidae > Trachemys > Trachemys scripta. Next base: position 38,690,941 of record NC_048300.1, read on the forward strand.
TCATAGAATCATAGGACTGGAAGGGACCTTGAGAGGTCATCTAGTCCAGTCCCCTGCACTTATGGCAGGACTAAGTATTATCTAGACCAGTGGTTTTCAAACTGCGGGTCTCAACCCAGTACTGGGTCGTGGAATGTAAGGCACTGGGTTGGCACTTCTGGGGAGCAGCGAGGTGTCAGAAGTGGCCAGCAGCAGGTCTTGCTCCTAGGCGGGAGCACTATGGGGCTCCACGCACTGCCTCCGCCCCAAGCACTGGCTCCACACTCCCATTGGCTGGTTCCTGGTCAATGGGAGCTGGGGGGGCTGGTGCCTGTAGGCGAGAGCCACATGGAGCCACTTGCGCGCCTCCACCTAGGAGCCGGACCTGCTGCTGGCCGCTTCCAGGGCACAGTATGGTCCACAGTGCCAGGACAGGCAGGAAGCCTACCTTAGCACCCCCACTGCACTGCTGACCAGGAGCCGCCTGAGGTAAGCCTGCACCCCAATCCTCTGCCCCAGCCCTGAGCCCCTCCAAACCTGGAGCCCCTTCCTGCCCCCCCAAACTCCTCATCCCCAGCCCCACCCAGGAGCCTGCACCCCCAACCCAGAGCCCTGCCCCCCTCCCACACCGCAACCCCCTGCCCCAGCCCAGAGCCCCCTCCCCACCCTGAACCCCTCATTCCCAGCCCCACCCTGCAGCCCTCACCACCGCACCCCAACCTTCTGCCCCAACCCTGAACCCCTTCCACACCCCAAACCTCTTATCCCCAGCTCTGTTGGGTCATGGGCATTAACAATTTTCTTCAACTGGGTCGCCAGAAAAAAAGTTTGAAAACCAAGGATCTAGACCACCCCTGACAGGTGTTTCTCTAACCTGCTCTCCAGTGATGGAGATTACACAACCTCCCTAGGCAATTTAGTCCAGTACTTAACCACTTATCCCAGTGCTTAGCCACTTATTGTTAGAGTGGCTGTTTGGAATGTTAAAAGCAGCCAAGTTTTGGAAATAACTTATGGAATCTTCCTCACTGGCAATATTTAAATCAAGACTGGATGCTTTTCTAAAAGATATGCTAGTTCAAACAGGCTTATTTCAGGGACATTCCATGGCTTATGTTCTGTAGATGGTTAGACTAGATTAATAAATTCTAAACCCAGAAGGGACCACTGTGATCACCTAGCTTGACCTCCAGTATAGCACAGGCTATGTAATTTCCCCCAAGTAATCCCTGGAGCATATTTTACAAAAGGGCATTGATGAAGAATCCATCACAACCCTTCCCAAATTGTTCCAATGGTTAATTACTTTCAGCATTAAAAGTTTACACCTTATTTCCAGTCTGAATTTGCCTAGGTTCAACTTCCAGTCATTGTATTGTGATATACCTTTGTCTGCTAGATTGAAGAGCCCATTATTATAAATACCTACATGGTGAACAAATATTTAGACTGTGATCAAGTCATCTCTTAATCTTCTCTTTGTTAAGCTAAATAGATTGAGCTCCTTGGGTCTATCACTATAAGGCAGGTGTTCTAATCCTTTAATCAGTCTTGTGGCTTTTCTCTGAACCCTCTACAATTTATCAATATCCTTCTTGAATGGTAGGCACCAGAACTGGAAACTGTATTCCAGCAGTGGTTGCACCAGTGCCAAATACAAAAGTAAAATAACCTCTCTGTTCCTACTTGAGATTCCCCTTTTTATACATCCCAGGATCTCATTAGCTCTTTTGGCCACAGAGTCACACTAGGAGCTCACGTTCGTCTGATTATCCACCACGATCCCCAAATCTTTTTCAGAGTCACTGTTTCCCATCATAGAGTCCCCCATCTTGGAAGTATGGCCTACATTCTTTGTCCCCAAATGCACACATTTACATTTACATTTAGCTCAACTGTTTGCTTGCACCCAGTTTACCATGCGATCTAGATCGCTCTGTATCAGTGACCTGTCCTCTTCAATATTTACAACTCCCTCAATTTTTGAGTCATCTGCAAACTTTATCAGTTACGATTTTATGTTCTCTGCCAGATCATAGATAAATGTTAAATAGCGTAGTGCCAAGAACTGATCCCTGCAGGACCCCCCTGGAAACAAGCCCATTCAATGACATTTCCCCATTACATTTTGAGACCTATCAGTTAGCCAGTTTTTAATCCATGTAATGTGTACCCTCTTAATTTTATACCTTTCTAATTTTTTAAATCAACATCACGCAGTACCAAGTTAGATGGTCTGTGGTCCCTTCTGGCCTTGGAATCTATGTAGAATCTTTCCCCACCCTGTATACTTAGGTCCCTGTTTTTTTCTTTGTATCTTTTTAGAACTAATGTTGATATTAAGTTTTGAGGGAATATAAGAGTGAGATTCCACAGCATGAAAAGGGAGATCAGTTGAAAATGAGGAGCCAAAAAAAATTAAGATGTCCCTACTCTAACTCCTTTAATTCCTCAATTAAAGCAGAAGAGGCAGCAGGGTCAAGCACAGAAGTGGAAATAATAAAAACATCTCAAAGCCAAAGAAGTGTAGCAGTAGTAGCAAAAATTACAGAAGATGATTGTAACGAAGATGTTGATGAGGTTTAGTCTAGCAGCAGACTGTAGCCTGGGAATGTAGATCAAGATTAATCTCCCATCAGCTGTATATTTTCCTGGGCAAAATGGGTATACCGCATGTCTGTTGCTAATTTGATCTGGTTATGTTCATTTCTTCAGTTTATTCATTTGGAGTGTGCTATAAAACAAATGCTTGGGTATTATGAAGGGCATCAGTATTGGTACTTTACAGCATCGAAAGAGCCAGCTCTGCCTGGTTTTGTTATTTAGGTAACACTGGCACTTTTGCTTTCTGCTACATTTCATCTCTCTTATTGGTTTTGTTTTCAGAATAATTTCTAGATCAGCCTGAGCCCAGATCAAGTCACTAGCAACCAGTATTTGGCAGGGTGATATGCATGGAAGCATGGATGTTTCCAGGGGCACATGCCAAAAATTTGTTACATACACAAAAGGAGACAAGAGACACACTTAGTTTTGCTATGTACAGCAAGGTGTCTTTATGCTACATTCCTCTTGTTAGATGAACCACTGGAGTATGAGAACAAAAGTCACAACCAATACTACATTACTACAAGGGTATTAAAAGTACTGTGAGGTGAAGAGGAATGGTGAGCCTGAAGTGTGGTTTCTTCCCTTGGCACAGATTGTAAACCACTTTGATCCCTGGTTATCGTCTGCTGTGACACAAATGAGCAAAATTAAGTGCAAGCTGCATCCTTTATACCTCTAACTTTTGACTTGCCTAGATTTAACAGGCATGCAATGTGGGAAAGACTAGCCTACATACAGGATGCTAACCTACTACTGCTGCTGCAATGGAGTTACTCCATTAGCTCAAGTGACAGAGATCTATCCTTTGTTGTCCTGTGTTCACACGCTGTTGATAAATGGATGATCAGGGTCATTACATAGGCAGCTTAAAAAGCAAACATTTGCCGGACATTGACACCTGGGATTCCACAGTATTTCCCTGTATTTAGAATAGGGAATGACATCAGGACTAGTCTTCACATACAGCGGCACAGCTGCACCAGTGCAGTTGCACTGCTGTAGCACTTAAGTGAAGACACTCTTAACTTTGTAGTTAATCCACCTCCCCAAGAAGCGGTAGTTATGTCAGCAGGAGAAGCTCTCCTGCTGGCATAATGCTGTCTATAGAGGGGGAGGTTAGATTGGTATTACTACATTGCCCAGGGGTGTGGATTTTTCACACCCCTGAGTGATATAGTTATACCCATATGTGACGTTATCTGATTAGAATATGACCATACAAATCACTGTTGCTACCACTGTTATATAATTGCAATTAATCCTATACAAAATGTGACACATGGCCAGAAAGGTTCAAACATTGTGCAGGATAAATGGCCCAGATCCAACCTTTAGAGACATGTTAGAAAAGTATATGAATGGTAATTAGGGCCATTCCATGGTAGATAGGTTAGAAATTTGAAATGCAAACCTATATTGTTAGAAATTAGAGGTGATACTAATTGTATGTGTGTACTCATATCTTGTTAGAGGTTAACAATGTAGTCAAACAAACCCTGTCTATGCTGTATTCTGTTAATTCAGAAATATTGTTTCTTAAATGAATTGTAGATATAGTGATATCAATGTATTCATCTGTCTTTGAAATGTAGAGCAAATCATCTGTAAATGGTGGAAAACAGACAATTGCCTTATGTTAATCCCTGTAGCTAGTTACCAGTGATGCTTAGGAAACAGGTCTACTTCAGAGTCTCCATGATTACCTATTGTTCGCCTAAGGACTCCGAGCTGTCAAAAAAAAAAAAAAAAAAAAAAAGGCCTGGAACTATATAAAAACCTTTGATTCCTGATCCTTTTTATCTCAGATCTGCTTGATGCTTCATGCAGGGGAAGCGTAAGTCATAAGACTGAGATCTCCAGTCCTATCTGGATCACCCTGAATATGAACATTGGGCTATAACCTACAGGCTAATTCTGAAAGAACTCTTTGCAACTACAAAGCTCACTGTCTCGACTATGAATTTGATTTTAGAACTGTACTCATGTCTGTATGTATATTGATCTTTTAACCAGTACTCTGTTTTCTTTTTTAATAAATTATAGTTTAGTTAATAAGAATTGGCTGTAAGCGTGTATTTGGGTAAGATCTGGAATATTCATTAATCTGGGAGGGAATGTGTCCAATTCTTTGGGATTGGTAGAACTTTCTTATATGATGAATAAGATTTTCAGTAATCCTCATATTTGACTCGGGCTTCTGGGTGGAGGCCTAAGGCAGGGTTGTTTTAAGGGAACTGTGTTGTTGGCTTCTGGGTAACCAGTGAGATATTATAGATGCTGTTTTGTGCTGGTTTGGTAAATCTAAGTATTGGAATATCCACCAGCTTTGGGGATTGTCTGCCCCCGTCTTTGCAGTTCACCCTAATTGAGTAACCTCAGTGTGGTCCCCTGGGATCCCGGTCACACCATATCAGTCTGTTATGTATACCTGGCCTCAGATACCACCATTGGTTAACTGCTGGTAAATGCTGATTTGATATTAGCCAAGCAGTGTGCTTAGTAATTAAAATATTCATTGATTTTACATTTGCAACATGTACTTTAGGCCAAGAAGGCAGGTTAAAACCAGTGGGTGAAATCCTGTCCTCATTGCAGTCAATGGAAGTTTTGTAATTGATTCCTGTAAGGTCAGAATATCACCCAGTATTTAATTGTGAATGTCTCTTCACTTTTCATGGTTTATATAACAGAAGTCTAAGCATTAAAACATAGGCTACATCCTATGATAGGGTTTTTCAGCAAGTGTAAATTGAGAGACTCCTGAGCCCAGCATTCCTTCTTCATTATAGGCCTGATCTTGCACCATTGCAGTCAATGGGAGTTTGCCAGTGACTTCAATGAGTTCAAAATTGAGTACTAAATGTAGTTTATTCCCATCTGCTTTTTCCCCACTTTCCTCATTCTCCATAGAAAAACCTGGCTCTCTCAAATTCAGTATGCTTGCTTCAATCACATGCTCAGTTGCTTATTAGGTTTTGCCTAAGTTCTTTGCTTAATTCTAGTTTTGTGTTATGTTGTTACATAGCTGAACTTTTGAATGTGTTGCCCTATTAAGAAGGCAAAGAAATAAGGTACTAAACTGAGTCTTAAAAAGGTCTAATTTTTATTTCCAACTCTGCCAAAGCCTTGTTGTGTAACCTTGCACATGGTGCTTAATTTCTGAACCTCAATTTCTTGTCTATGAAATGGGGACAATTTTGCCTCCCTTTCTAGGGAAGGTGTTTGAGATGAATTCATTAATGTTTGAGAGGTGCTCAGACCCTATGATGTAACAAAGAAAAGCCTATAAATAAACTGACCAGTGATAATTTAAAAAAAAAGTCTCTTGAGTAATTTTGAAAGCATCTCATTTTATGTCACCTTGAAGTCTCCTTTTTTCCAGTGAGTATAAGCTTTTTCTCCCTTGCATTCTGTGAATAGATCATTGGTTCACTGGTGCTGGCCTGTCCACCACTTATACACTCATATTCAGGGCCTCGAGTGATCACAAGATGTAATTGTTTAATTGTGGAGTGCACAGAGCTATGCATATCTAATTTAAGCAGTATTCACTTACTCTGCAAGATGACTTTCCAGTGACCGAACAGCCATTTTCAGTTAGTCAGGCTTTCAGTGTATGCTGTCCCCAGGAGAGAGAGATTATATCCTTTCTTCCATTATGAGAGCAGGTCAAATTTGATATCAAGTAAGATAGTGCATTTATATGGACACATTGAGGAATACAGTTTCCAGTTGTTTGAACAGTGCATTTGTAGCCACACTCCTTATATTTTTTTTCTTATATTCTTATAAACATAAGTCACCCCTTATATTTTTTGCACATGCAGTTGCAAAAGGGTTCTGCTTCTCTGTGTAGAAATGATTGGTTATACTATCTGTTTATAGGGAGATATTGCTAGAGAGGAAATCAGCCCCTGCATAAATATTTTGCCAGTTAGATGTTCCATAAATAGAAGGGATGTGGGCTGTCGATTGTGGGAAAACTATTCATTCAGAGGAGAAGGATGTTTTGTGGGTTAAAGCTCTCAGCAGATCCTGGGTCTGTCAGTGATTTTCTGTCAGACTGTGGGCAGGCTACTTAGGCCCAGATTCTTAAAAGGATTTAGGTAGTGCTCTGCTCATCATTGTGAGGCTGGAGACTTAGATGGCTAAGTCCCATTTTCAAAAGTGACACAGGTACTTAGGAACCTAAAGGCTTGCTGATACTCGAAACACTACAGCTGTGCCACTCTAAGTGCTCAGAGTAGACACTGCCTATGCTGACAGCAGGGGTTCTCCCATTGGTGCTATTATACTATCTCCCGAGAGGTGGTAGTTAAGTTGACAGAATTTTTTTTCCGTTGATCTAGTGTTGTCTACACTGGGGGTTAGGTTGGTTTAACTAAGGGCAAATCTACACTTAAAATGCTGAAGCAGAGAGAGTTCTCCTGTCAGTGTAGTTAATCCACCTCCCCGAGAGGTGGTAGCTATGTTGGCGGGAGAAGCTCTCCCGAGCGTGGTCTACATGAAGGGTTAGGTCAGTATAACTATGTCACTTAGGCGTGTGGATTTTTCACAACCTTGAGAGACATACTTATGCTGATGTAACTTTTCGATGTAGACCAGCCCTAAGTCTCTGGAAGCCAATGGGACTTAGGAACCTAAGTGCTAGATCCACAAAGGGGACTTGAATTAGTCACTGCAGTGCCTAATTCTAGGCACCCTGCTGCCTAGTGGAATTCTCAGCCTGAGTTAGGCAAGCAGGCTCCCCATACAATGCATAGGTGAGTTAGGTGCCTAAGAATGTATCTGAAAAAGCCAGCAAGTTGAGCAGGGAGCCACTTAAGCTAGCCAATAGGAAATGCTGTGGAGAGGGGTGTGACCTAAGCCCCTCCTCTCTCACGGACTGAGGCATGTATCTCCACTTCAGATTCACAGCTATGAACCCTCGCCTGGAGTTGAGCACCTGAGTCAGGTCACTCCTATCTCACAAAAACAGAGGCAGAAGTGGTGGTAATATCCACTTTTACCCAATAGCCGACTGGCTAGAGCATTCCCCTGGGATGTGCGACAGTCAGGTGCAAGTCCCTGCTCCAATGAATAGTCAAGTATTTTAAGCAAAATGGAAGAGCTTCAACAGGGGAGAGACTAAGACAGACCCCAAACCCAGCATATTCAATAGCCCAATGTTAGGGCACTCACCTGAGAAGTTGGAGACCTGAGTTCAAGTTTCTGCTCCTCTCAGACAGAGTGGGGATTTGAAGTTGAATCTCCCACATCCTGAGTGAGTGCTCTAACCACAGGCACCAGCTTCCTCCTCGCCCGGGAGGTGCTCAACCCCTGCTCTGCCCCAAGCCCCACCCCCACTCCAACCCTTCCCACAAGCCCCCACCTCGCCCCCACATCTTCCTGCCCCTGCTCTGCCCTGGGCCCTCTCCCCCAGTCCTCACCCCACTCTACCCCTTCCTGCCCAGTTCCACCCCCTCCTCTGAGCGCATCCTGTCCCCGCTCCTCCCAATCCCCCCAGTGCCTCCTGCATGCCGTGGTGGTCGGGAGGGAGAGGGAGGAGTTGATCAGTGGTCAGGAGGTGCTGGCAGGGCGGGGGAAGAGCTGGCTGCTGGTGGGTGCTAATCGCCCACTAATTTTTTTCCCGTGAGTGCTCCAGGTCTGGAGCACCCACAGAGTCGGTGCCTATGGCTCTAACCACTGGGCTATAGGATGAGAGGGGGTTGGGAAGCAGAAGCATCACCAGGAGAATGCCCACTTTGAGGCAAGATTTAGGTGTGAGCCAGGAATCCGGACTTAGGCAGCTGTGCACATGCCCACTATCAGATGTTTAAGCTGCCAGAAGATTTTATTAGTGGCAACTGAGGTTCCTACTGGATTAGAAGGCAGGTGAGCAAGGGGCTTTGACAGACTAAATTTTAGGTTTAGGAGCTTTGAGTGGTTGTTAGGCAGCTGAATCTCTCTGTGGATCTAGCCTTCAGTGACTCAAAGTCACTTTTGAAAATGTGATTTAGAGCAGGCTTTAGGTGACTACACCTAAAATTTGGGTCAACCTGGCTACATTGCAGAGGGCATGAAATTTAACTCAAACTACCCGACAGTGTAGATGCAACTAGCTTGACAGAAGAATTCTTCTGTTGACCTAGTTACTACCTCACAGCGGTGGATTTACTACAGTGGTGGAAAAAAGCCTTTGTTGCTGTAGTAAGTGTCTGCACTTGAATGCTTTCAGCTGGCGTTAAGTAGCTGTATTATAGTAGTGCCTAGCTAATGTTGTACTACATTGAATTAACAAGAAATCCTTAATTCAGTGGCAGAACATTTACCTTAGAAGCTAGACACAAAACAGTTTCAAATCCTTTCAATAAATGCTGCTGTTCACTCAGAACGCTCATATGTATAAATATCTAGTACATTGTCAGCCTGTTACCCTCTATACAACAGTCCAAGAATTATCTACAATTTAAGTACGGAAGAATGTAAGGAATTGTGTATGAGAGTGTGAGCTGTTGTAACAGGTCTTCCTTTGTTTTCTCTCATCACTGCTGAGCTGCTTTGCACTTTGCAATCCTGGCTCAGTATTTAGTACTGAAGGCACAGTGAAGAGGGGGAGAGAGGGACAGAAAAAGCATATATGGGGCACAGTTAGCAATGAACTAACAGGTTATATAAGAAATTAGATTGGATAACTGGTGAGGATACAGCACATCTGCAAGCACTGAAACGGTCCAGATTTCACTTGATTATAATTCAGTTTACATCCCTTAAGGCTTGGCCTTAATCCATCTATCAGAAGGGGCAATTCTTGGAACATCAGAGATTAAGAGAGTAACCTTTAGAGTGAGCCATTTATGCACTTTTATTCCTGAGGCTGAAGTGATTTGTTTTACACTCCATTAAACAACTCATGAACTGTTACCAGTTCTCAACAGACTGCAAAGCAGGGCATAGTGCAAGATCAGAGCACAATAATGCACAATTCCTTTATCTACTCTGATATGATCAGAATGGTTTTTCAGATAAAACAGGATTCATTTAAATAAACTAGGTTGTAAAGAGCTCCATGAAAAGGTTAGGTACACTGACTATTATTGACTGTAAAGAATACTAATTAAGCTATAAACTAAGCATTCATTATTAGACCAAGTAATGTATAGCATAGGCATGTTACAAGGCACATGTAGGGTATTTGAGTTGCTAGACCTAATGTTACCTGATGGATTTATTACTATAAAGAGCCCAGTTCTCCATTAACTATAATATTTGTCAAGATAGATTTCAGATAGGCATGAAAGGGTAACAAATTCATTTTAGAAACAGCGTTCATGACAGCGATGTTACATACTGTAGAATCACTTGAGTAACACAGGATCTTAGGGCTGTTCCAGTAGGGAATTAGTTCCAAAGACTATCAAAAAATAGAATGAACTGATTAACACCATTCAGATACAGAATAAATGGTTCTCTTTTGTAAGTCTTAATGGCTTTTTTATATCACAGTTACAAAGCACAGCACACCAGCACAAGGTAAAAAACACATGTTAAATGAACGTAAAAGAAGAGATAATTATAAAAGTGGCTGGAATTATTTTAATAGCTGGCCACCAGCTAATGCTGCTTTTTCCTGACAGAAGGTTTGGGATTGATAACAGGGGACTCTGCAGCAAAGAAGTTGTCTGACTAGAAGAGTTATGACCGGTTTCCCTGTAGCAATGTAGATGCCACAAAACATGGTGCATTCCATAACTTGTGCAGGTTTTTACATACCTTCAGAGCGTTATTACTGCTTTTTCAAAAAAGCAGGTAAATGAGAAATTTCTAGAAAGTAAATAAAATTGGAGAGAAGGAATTTTAATCGAGTGATGCAACATAATGTAACATTCCAATATAATTATATAACAAAACCAAACTCAAACCCACATAATAGGTAAAAAGGCTGGGAAATTAAAAAGATACTATAATAAAAGACACACAAGGCAATGTAAAATTACACAGGATCAGGGCTGATGAGAGCAGGAAAAGAGGGGACAATTGTACTCAACCTTAACCCCTCCTCCCCCAAGACATCTGTATAAATAAAGTGAAATGGGGGGGGGTGCGCTCCTAAACATGACTGGGGCCCCAAATCTCTCTCAATGAGTCTGCACGGGATGTTAAGATCCCCTTCACTGCACTGCCTCTCCCTATATGTCTGTACAGTGCCTAATACACATAGTTAAGTTAATACACCCAATAGTAGTAAAGAAGCAAGAGCACACAAGCACTAGTCAAAAGTGGCTGAAGAGCATGGCTACAAGTAGCAGCTATATGACTCATGCTTTCCTACCTCTGAACTGGCAACAGCCCCACCATGTGTTTGGGGTTTCTATCACATCCACTTAGAGCAGGGAAAAAGAGCACAGCCATGGACTAGGGTACCAATGGTAGTGTAGCTACTAAGCCAGCTGTGCTGCCAGGAAGAAGTCACTCCATGTGGTTAGACCTAAGGTGCCATATGAACCCTTGGGCTTAGCACCATTACAAAGCCATGCCCTTTCTTGGGCTCTGCTACTAAAGACATGGGGAGAGATGTTAGGTTTCCCCATGTCCTGAAACATGGGGAAACTTTGGTCTACTCTACAAAGTGAGGTCAGCTTAACTACATTGCTCAGGGCTGTGAAAAATGTCATGCCCTGTGAGATGTAATTAAGTTGACTTAAGCACCAGTGTAGGCACCAGTAAGAATTCTTCCATCGACCTACCTACTGTCCCTCAGAGAGGTGGATTTACTACAGCAATGAAAAATCCCTTTTGTCACTGTAGTAAGTGTCTACAGTGTAGCAGCACAGCTGCTACTGTGTTGCCAATGTCATTGCATTAGTTTTCCCCTTCTGCAGGTTTCCCCACCATGGGAAGGGATAATTTTGTTCAAACTTTGTAAGACATGATTGTTTGGATATTGTTATACTAACATCTTGTACATCTATTACAATTCCCCGCTAAGCATTTCAGAGCGATATACAAACATTCAGTAATTTAGCCTCACAGCATGCCTAGGAGGTGGTAAAGTGTTACTTTAACTTCCTATTTGTATAAGTGATTTCTGGCTAGAACAATTTTCCCTGTGTTGAACTGGGACCTGTAAGCAATGAAGTCAATGGAACTACACACATGATTACACTTACTGTGACAGTTTAGGAACCAGTCTATGTGCACTTCTGAATTCCATCGTGATGCTACGAACTCTATGTTTATACGCTTATGATTGTCTTTAACCGTATTCATTTATCATACTTCTTGTTTTAAGGGAAAGGAGTCTGGCACCTGGGTATCTACCCCTGAATGGGACAGACATTAAGGACCATCAGTAATTAACTATGTCCTAGCAGGATAATGGGGACTTCCAGGAAGTATCATCAATTTACTAATGTCTCTTATTAGCTCCCCTCTCTCCTGCCAACTTTCTTTGTCTGGAGGGCATGTGAATGTACCAAGGCTGGGGCATGAGGTCTCACACTGGGACTCATAACCAAAGCTGTGCTTATAAAGCTGGCGGTCTTTTTTTTTTCCAGAAAAGAAAGACCAGAATCAGAAGACAGGACTTGGCAGGAGGAAAAGGGGTGCAGAAGAAACCTGGACTCCCTGTACAACACTGACTAAGACCCGAATATAGATCTATAGATCTGCTATCTCTTGTAGTTTCCCTAGGAGTAAAGTGTGTGTTTAGAAATTCCTCTGGAGAGTCTGTGTTACGTGTTTACACAGGCGCATAGTCCCTGAGAAGGGAATCAGAGGGTCCACAACTTCAGTGCAAGAGCAACTGGAGAGCAAGCACTCCAAGACGGGTGTCAGATGTGGGGTCTGCACCTGGAGTGTGTGCCTAGAGGCCCATAGCCAGAGAAACAGTGCCTAAACTCTGCCCAGCCCAGCAAGCCAAGAACATGAAGGACCTAATGTTTGGGTCCTGTACAGTAGCCTGGAGAGAGGCCAGTAGGGGGAGCTTATCAGGGCTGTAACCTTTTATATGGGTGTTGAAGTACTTTGCTGAATCAGGGCCATAATTTGGGGAGTGCTGTTAGAGCCACTGATGTTTTATGGACTGGCAAAAAAAGTCAGACTACTCTGTAACCTCACCCACTGTATCATCATCCCCCATTTTATAGATAAGCAACCTGAGGTGAGTTAAGGATCAAATTCTTCCTGGTTTCAGTGAAAGTTTTGCTCAGTTAAGATCTGCAGTATGTAGCCTTGACTGACGTGAACACAGGAACAAAAAAGCTGGGGATAAAACCCAGATCACCAGAAACCTGCGTCTGAATCACAATGGGTCACAAATAACTTTTTAACTACATAATAACTTATTAGTATAATATCTGGGAATTACCGTACTATATCATCAAATGCTAATTATCTTCACAGTTCTCTCTTCTAAATTATAACTGCATGATAAGATCTAGAAATTGCAAATTATGTGATAAGTAATCTATGGATTTGCTTAGTAAATTCCAGTATAATTATTCTACTAAGTAACTGTTAAAACATGTAATTTACTATGCATTTTCACATGATTTTGCTAGAGAATTATGTATTGATTCTCTGGTTAGATGTAAGTAAAAATGAAATGGAATTTAAGATAACTTATTGAGAAGGATATTGCTAGGGTATTCCCTCCCCCCTCCACACACACACACACACACCAAGTATTAAAATGTATTTCTTTATGGATGACTGTATCGTGGCAGACTTTTTCAAAACAGAACTCCCACCTTCAAATTGTTTGAAAACTGATGGCATAGTATGGCCTTGAAACATTTGATTTTCTTCAAAGTAACACTCATGATGCTTGTAATTGTAGGGTTTCTTCTGAGTGCTCAGCTGCAAGGCCTTTTCCTAATGAATAAATAAAGCAACATAACTGACAGATTTCTTTGAAAATAAGAAATAAATACGTGGGGTTTGCAAACAAAGTATCCGACTCAGAATGGATGCGCAATACTACTGACATTAGTGCATATAGAAATGGGCTTGATATGAACCAAGGTCTTTTCAATCCAAATGAATTAAAAGCCCATCTGTCTGCATGATAGAAAATGTTATATTCATTGGAAACATAGTAAATAGAGTAGTATTATTCAGGGGATTTCTTTTTTACTCCTTAGTATATGCCTGATCCAAAGCCCATTTAAGTCTTTGCTAACTGCTGTTTCCTGGGTGCACCTGACTGGAACAATGACATTCTGCACTTATTATCTGACTCACAGGCTCCTGAAATGTATTTGTCAGCCAAATCGTTTTCCTGTTTGAAAGCAGGGGCCTGAAATTAAATGGGTGATGTGTACGTCTCTAATCTGAACGTATAGACAAACAGAGCATTAATCTGTCAAAGAGCTCCAGAGCCAGAGATGAAGTTATTTGGAAATTCAGATCAGAAATCTGTACTTGGGGAAGACTCACTGCTAGACTGTAGCCAGCACTATTTGACTCAGGGTTACCTGTCCCTCCCTAGCACATCAATGGGAACTGAAAAGAACAAAGATGTGCATGCTGGCAAATGCCACCTGAAGGTAGCACTGGTAGGAGAGCATTGGGTAGTAAAATCGTACTCACCCAAGCAACCCTGGAGACACAAGAGTGGGGGTGCTTAATGTCCTTCCCAGAACAGCTCTGCCTCTCTAGAGGCATAACTCAAATGTCTAGCTATCACCCCTGTATTTCTCTAATTTTATGCTGGTACTCCATTAACTTTGGTGGCATTACAGAGGTGAAGTTTTGCTCAGATTTTCTAGAGCACCCAACATTGTTCTCAATGGGTTCTGTTAGGAGAAGCGCACTACTGAAAATGTGGCCAGAATTAAAGAGTAACCCTCTAGTAATTACATCAGGAGTGCAAGGTTCTGTATTTCTGAAATTGTAATATCAAACAAACACAAAAACAGGAGCAGTTAGGTATTGAGTTCCCTTTGAAAATTTAGCTTTAATGTCTAGGCCACCGTCTTCTTCCAGTTAAAAGTATTTTTAACAGATTAGTGGCAGAATATTTTTAAAAACCTGGTTTGAGGACTTTAAAAGTGCAGTTATTTTGGAGGAATTACTCTGAGTTACTGTGAAATATAGTAAATAAGAGCTTTTGTTCAAGTTTGATACTATAATTTCAAAGATATCTAGATCTGCTGCTGTAATTATGATAGGATTTTCTCTTTACTTCCAGCTGCATTGGGAATGTCTCTTGCATTAGGATGTTCACAGAGTTACTTTATGGGCATCAGACAGGTCTGGGATTTCTGTACCAACACTAATACTTTCTGTATCTGAGTGTCACATCTGGAAAGCCATATTAGCCCCAGTGTCAGACAGTTCATTTATTGTAAGCTTCTTAAAGCTCGGTCTTGTCAACAGCAAATCATGTTCTTATGTAATTCCTGTTCTCTCTTTTTTTGAGGGAGTTTTTCAATCAAAAACTTTTTTCAAGGCTAAGCAGAGGTGAGGAATTGTTCACCTCGGTGAGAGACAGACTGTTCATTCTGTGATCTTCCCTCATTCAGAACTTTCCATCTTCTCTCTCATTTAAAAGCCTCATTCACATTATCACCCTAAGTAAACAACATCTGTTACTCCAAATTGAATGAGAGAACAGCAGTATCTTATTGATGAACCCCAAGGGGAAAACATATCAGAAGTTTCTCTTTGAGGCTTAGCAGACCAAAATCCAGAGGTCTCTAGCCACAGCTCCTGAGTATTACTTGGAAGTTAGTTTAAATCCTATTGCCTTGTGTCAATTTGCAAGATATTATCTGTAATTCTGTGTGCATCTACGGCCCATACTGTATTATACTACATTATACAAGTATGGATAATAATTCTCTCATTTTTTATCTAACTTTCTGCTACCAAATTACTTTGGGTGTCATGTTAATATATCAAGATATTGTTAGGTATCAGCTTTCAGCTCCCAAACTAAAGGTAAGGAAAATTCTTTATAATCGTCCCATCCTCCCTCCCAGTGGTGCTCAATGACAACCGCTGACTTGGTACTCTGCTCCCTCACTCCCATGGTCTGTCTTTGCGTGAAAATACTATCGAGAAGTGCCAATTTGTAGATAACATTCTGCGACGGCACGGTATTTTAAGTGCTTTGATCCTAAGGGCTCAGATCTTGAGCTGAGCGTGGTGTAACACATGACTGGGTAGGGAGAAGATGGCATTTAGCCACCTTTATGCACCCTTCAATCCTGGGACCCCAAATCCTGCCATCAGATCAGTCCCCAGTGAAGGCAGGGTGTAGGCAGGACCATAATTTCAGGTCACTATGCTAGAACAAAAGCTGTGGTCTAAGGGCCACTCACCCAACTGCCACATGTCTGCCCAGCCATTGTCCTTTACCCAAGCTTCCCTTCTGCAGTGTCCTAGACAGAGGTGTCATGGTACCCAGCTCTGCCATATGCAGAGGATACAGAGTCTCCTCATGCATCCCTCCACACCCCAACAGGCTGAATCACTGTGGTGGCACCACCATATTGGAGGTTTGTATGAATTCCTCCTCAGAAGAACATGGTCATTGCATCCTGACACTAACTCCCTGACATGTTTAAATCGCAACTCATTAGCAATGGAACAAATGGTATAATCCAATCAACTCTTTGCCTCCATAGTATCGTTCTGAACCATCTCAACTTACTGTCCATGCAGTAATGAGGATATATTGAACGTACACTGCTCCAACATTTCGCATTTACACAATGACTAAGAATGCAAGTTTCAGAGTAGCAGCCATGTTAGTCTGTATCCGCAAAAAGAACAGGAGTATTTGTGGCACCTTAGAGACTAACAAATTTATTTGAGCATAAGCTTTCATGGGCTACAGCCCACTTCATCGGATGCATAGAATGGAACATATATTAAGAAATATATATATAAATACAAAGAATATGAAAAGATGGAAGTAGCCATACCAACTGTAAGTCCTACGATGGCTGTCTGACTGGTCTGGAGACTGTCTGGAGATAGACCAGTCCTCGCTTACAGACAGCCCCCCCAACCTGAAGCAAATACTCACCAGCAACCACACACCACACAACAAAAACACTAACCCAGGAACCTATCCTTGCAACAAAGCCCGATGCCAACTCTGTCCACATATTTATTCAAATGACACTATCATAGGACCTAATCACATTAGCCACGCCATCAGGGGCTCGTTCACCTGCACATCTACCAATGTGATATATGCCATCATGTGCCAGCAAAACCCCTCTGCCATGTACAAAAGAATAAATGGACACAAATCTGACATCAGGAATCATAACATTCAAAAACCAGTAGGAGAACACTTCAACCTCTCTGGTCACTCAGTAACAGACTTAAAGGTGGCAATTTTGCAACAGAAAAGCTTCAAAAACAGACTCCAACGAGAAACTGCTGAGCTTGAATTAATATGCAAACTAAATACCATTAACTTGGGTTTGAATAGAGACTGGGAGTGGCTGAGTCATTACACATATTGAATCTATTTCCCCACCTTCTTTTTTAATTTTTTTCAGGCGATTTCTCAAAAAGATGTTAATTAGAAATGTCAAAATTCTCCTGGCTCTACTTAGGAATGTAAGCTAGTGAACTCATCTCTGTTCAGCTTTTTAATAGTACTCCTTAAACTTGTCCCTCCTCATAAACGTACTGTGGTGCTGATAGCAAAGCTTACTTGCACTTATTTCAAGAAATGAGTCTTACTGGACAGGACATACAATAATTAAATTAAGACTATAACCAAAGTAAGATGATTATGGGTCCACATCTTGCTTTTCTTAACCACACAGAAGAAGTGGATGATTTGTATTTTAGCCACTATTTCACCTAAACTGAGCAACAATGATATTTGGAAATGGCTAAGATAACAAAAGTGTAGTGATTAACAGGAAAACAAAAAATTATAACAAGGTGACAGAATAGTAAAAATCATTACACATCTACAATAAGCAAACTGATTAATTGGCCTATGTAACTTTCAGCATGGGAGTAGTTCTGTTTAGATCAATGGCATTATCATCAGAGTGTAAAATTAAGCATCCAGGCATGACTTTGTAGTAGTGGGGCTTGAGAAAGCATGTCTGTATTTTTAACATTTGCAGTGTTGTTGTAGCCATGTTGGTCCCAGGATATGAGAGAGACAAGGTGGGTGAGGTCATATCTGTTATTGGACCCACTTGGTAATGAGGCAAGCCTTTGAGCTCCACAAAGCTCTTTTTCTGGTCTGATTATCTTTCCCAGCTTGTCTTTCACCAACAGAAGATGGTCCAAAAAGGATATTACCTCACCCAACTTCTCTGTGTATTTTTAAGAAACACCATCCCCTCATACACACACACACCCATCCACCCACTCACCCACCAACAGTGTATGCAGTCTAGTCTGTACAATCAACTTGTTAAATTTGTAAAGCACCTGGGAATCAATTTGAATGAAAGAGTCCACAGTAGTGTAAGCTCAATATTGTCCATGAACAATTTTATACTTATTGTAATGCTAATATTAGGTGGTCTTGAATATTATGAATCTCTAGTTTGGAAATATTTCCAGTCTTTGTAGTCCATCCTGACCTATTAATTCATTTTAACTAACAACTACAACTAATCAGGAAAGGGATCTTGGAGTCATCATAGATAGTTCTCTGAAGACGTCCACGCAGAGTGCAGCGGCAGCCAAAAAAGCAAACAGGATGTTAGAAATCATTAAAAGGGGATAGAGAATAAGACGGAGAATATTTTATTGCCCTTATATAAATCCATGGTACGCCCACATCTTGAATACTGCATACAGATGTAGTCTCCTCATCTCAAAAAAGATATACTGGCATTAGAAAAGGTTCAGAGAAGGGCAACTAAAATGATTAGGGGTTTGGAATGGGTCCCATATGAGGAGAGATAAAAGAGGTTAGGACTGTTCAGCTTGGAAAAGAGGAGACTAAGGGGGGATATGATAGAGATATATAAAATCATGAGTGGTGTGGAGAAAGTGAATAAGGAAAAATTATTTACTTGTTCCCATAATACAAGAACTAGGGGCCACCAAATGAAATTAATGGGCAGCAAGTTTAAAACAAATAAAAGGAAATTCTTCTTCACACAGAACACAGTCAACCTGTGGAACTCCTTGCCTGAGGAGGTTGTGAAGGCTACGACTATAACAGGGTTTAAAAGAGAACTAGATAACTTCATGGAGGTTAAGTCCATTAATGGCTATTAGCCAGGATGGGTAAGGAATAGTGTCCCTAGCCTTTCTTTGCCAGAGGGTGGAGATCGATGGCAGGAGAGAGATCACTTGATCATTACCTGTTAGATTCACTCCCTCTGGGACACCTGGCATTGGCCACTGTTGGTAGACAGGATACTGGGCAGGATGGACCTTTGGTCTGACCTGATATGGTCATTCTTATGTCCTTATGTTAACTATAAATAGCTTTTATTGTTCAGATGGAAAAAATCTAGGTCATT
Source organism: Trachemys scripta elegans (assembly GCF_013100865.1). Classification (NCBI taxonomy): domain Eukaryota; kingdom Metazoa; phylum Chordata; order Testudines; family Emydidae; genus Trachemys; species Trachemys scripta. The sequence continues at coordinate 38,709,978 of NC_048300.1, forward strand.
ATAATTCTTAATGAATGCTCTCTACAGCACTTGTCCACATACTGACAGTACTAAGTCTTTTATATTTAGATTGTGTTATATTTTGAAGGTAATGTTTTAAGCCACCGAAATAATATTTTCTTTTTATAGTTCTACCAGTTTTCTCCTATATTGTTAGGCATGTTGCTCACTTTTGGCCTGAGTAACTCATAATAAATAATAATATTTATGCATTATGGGTCAGTTCCAAAGCCCACTGAAATAAATGCAATAACTCTCATTGACTTCAGTGGGCTTTGGATCAAGCCCATTGCGATGTTCTCTAGAGGTAAGAATCCAGTGACTGTGCTGAGTGTTAGTGAACTTGTTTAGGTAGATTTCATGTGACTTCTCAAGTTGCTATATGCTGCTGAGTTCACATAGTACCATTATCCTACTAGCAGTTTTCTGCAACTCCTCAAGTTTGTTAAAGGAAATAGAAGGCCTGAATCTGTTCTCATTAAACTAGTTTTACAATAGTGTAACTCTTTGCACCAGAGTGAAATCAGAGTCAGCTCAGAAAACACATTTAAAAACAACAACACTTTTTTAAACTGTGGAACTCACTGCAACAAGGTATCATTGAGACCAAGAGCCTAGCAAAAAAAAAAAAAAAAATTATGAGAAACATATAAAGTCACTTTAAGGTTTGTCTACATAGGAAACAAACAAGTTAGATAAATCAGTTTAGAAAGCGATTTCATTAAATTGGTGCAATGTGCTTGTGTTGACACTCTTATCTTGGTTTATGGATGCCTTACATTGATTTAGTTATTAATTCTAAATGCAGCATGTTATTGTTTTACATATATTACTATGTTTGCATCTTGGGTTATATTCCAAAATTAAATGCCTCATAAAAGCTTATGTTTGTCCTCGACAATAAACTATTTCACCTTGCGAAAGTGACTGAGGTGGCTAGTTTTAGGTTGTTTTACCACTTTCTTGTTTATATCTTTACATGCATGGCTAACCTGTTTTGATTCTATCAAGGACCAAATCAGTGGCTTCCCCAGGAATTGAAATTGAGGCGGGGTGGGGGGGTGTTCGAATTTACAGAGTGTGTGTGTCAGGGTCGATGAAGGGTGAGACTGAGGGTGAAGGGGGGCTGTATGGCACCATAGTAAAAACTGAAAAATGTTTCATGACCATTTTATTAGATTTAACTCATGTTTTAAAATCATCACACAAATTAAAGTTGGCTACTCAAGACTTCTATGAAGCACTACGTCTACATCCTTCTTGGTTTCTTGTTATAATTTTGCACAACTCTGTTAATGAACTTCTTGAATGCAATGCGTTCATCTTTGGTGGCGTCTCGTGTGTCCGGTACTTCCATTCTTTCAGTTGATATGCTCATTAGTTCATTCACATGATCAGGCAGAAGGCGACTTCTTTCAGAACACAAAATTCTATTCAATGATGAAAAAGAATGCTCAACTGTAGCTGTTGTGACTAGGAGTAGCAAGAGATGAATTCCTACTTCTTTCATCCCAGGAAACAGAACACAAAGATCAGGTTGAGCCACTAGTGATGATAAAAAAGAAGTTGAAGTCAAATCTTCATTCATTCGTCGTATGATATTCCACTCTGTGTTCAAATTCTCTATTCTGTCCTAATCACATGGCAGTCCCATTGCTGGTAGTGCCTGACTCCACTCAACTGTTGGTTTTTTATGGGACAGGCATCTGTAAAACCTACATAGAGGTTGAGTAGAATCTAGAAGTCGCTGTTGTAGATTTTAAAGAATCAAGTCTGTGTACTTTTTCAGTTGTCTTAACAAACACTTCTTGTCTTCTTCACTTAAGGATTCAATATAAATGCCTTCATTAGTCAACTTCTGGACTGAAGTCTTTGCTTCTTCCAGTACTTTTTCAATGTATAGATCTCTGATTGGTCCAAATGTAGCTTCTATTGCTGGACAAAGATCTATTACTGTTGTAGCAGATGCCTGGATGGCATTGTTTAATTATCCAAGTGGTTTCAACAGTAGAGTTACAAGACAGAGAATGGCAATAGTCTTCTTTGAATGTAGTAGCAAAAGTAATCCACCAGCCTCACTACTTAGATCATTGCCATCTCAGTAAATACTTTTCAAAGCCAGTAATAACGGCTGGAATAATTTTAAGACAACAGAAGTTTGCAGCTCCATCAAATGCACAAGCAGCCATCTGTTTGGGGTCTAATTGACAAGCATTTAACTCTTCTAAGATGTGGGTTGTCACAGATGCAGCCGATGTGTCTTCTATAACTTGAACATCTAGAAATGCATCTACTGGCCTACCCCTGACATCAAGATAACATACACAATGACTTAATACTTGATGCCCATTTGCATCAGTGCATTCATCAGCCATGTATGCAGTTTTTTTGAATGTGGTGAGAGTTCTTCACTTTTTCAACTGTTGAGTCTTTCACTGTTGCACCACATGCTTCTAGCCAGTCAGTTGAGTTTCTTGCAGAAAGATAGTGAGCATTTGCTGGTCTTGTTCGGAACCAGTGTTCAACTTCAGGATGAACAAGTGACAATGCACTTAACATTGGCCTCCAGTGTGTGGTATCTCTTGCTTAAATAGAAAGTAGGATGGCACAGCCATGTTTGTTCGCATGAACTGTATTGTGTCTCCAGCATTCTTAACAGCCTCATTAAGTACTTCTAAAATTGGCTTTGAAAGTGGGCTTATAAGGCTTTCTGCACATTGATACACTCCAGAGGCTGGTGTTTTGCAGCCTTTTCACGTAGTTTGTCAGCATTGGCTTTGCTGATCGGTTTGACAAGCCAAGCTCCTCCACTTTTACCAATTATAGCATTGGGAATTCCTTCTTCATAAGCTTTTTTGCAAGAGGTGCACCAGAAGCCACCTTTTGTAACTTCAATAAATGGGAACACTTTGACCAAAAAACATTGGAAACTGCCTTTAGGTTTTGGAGACACTGTTTCTTCAGTAGGTAGCTGTATTTGTGTTTCGGGCTGGTCGAATGTAGATATACCACTTGAACCTTCAGATGACATATTGATATATTCTTGGTTTTTGAATCACTGTGGTGGCACCAACGTATTGGAGGTTTGTATGAATTCCTCCTCAGAAGAACATGGTCATTGCATCCTGACACTAACTCCCTGACATGTTTAAATCGCAACTCATTAGCAATGGAACAAATGGTATAATCCAATCAACTCTTTGCCTCCATAGTATCGTATTCTTGGTTTTTGATGTGTTCTTCACCTTGGTTAGTTTTTGAGGCCTTTGAGTGGAAAAATTATTGTATTGTTTTTTGTCTTTTCATTTTCACTTTGACCTGCAACATATAAAAGAGATATGAATAAAGTAAATGTTTTGTTAGGATAATGCAAATTTAACATAAGGATAATGCAAGTTACACCAAAACACATAACAGGTCTAGATTTCTAAAAAAATACAATTTAAAAAAAAATGGATTTAATTTAAATTGACTTTTGAAAAGTAAGCCCTCATGGGATAAGGGGGAAGTCCTCTCATGGATCAGTAACTGGTTAAAAGATGGGAAACAAAGGGTGAGAATAAATTATCAGTTTTCAGAATGGAGAGAGATAGTGGTATCCCTGAGGGTCAGTACTGGGACCATTACTGTTCAACATATTCATAAATGATCTGGAAAAAGGGGTAAACAGTGAGGTGGCAAAATTTGCAGATGATGCAAAACTATTCAAGATAGTTAAGTCCCAGGCAGACTGCGAAGAGTTACAAAGGGATCTCACAAAACCGGGTGACTGGGCAACAAAATGGCAGATGAAATTCAATGTTGATAAATGCAAAGTAATGCACATTGGAAAACATAATCCCAACTATACATACAAAATGATAGAGTCTGAATTAGCTGTTACCACTCAAGAAAGAGATCTTGGAGTGATTGTGGCTAGTTCTCTGAAAACATCCACTCAATGTGCAGCGGCAGTCAAAAAAGCAAACAAAATGTTGGGAATCATTAAGAAAGGGATAGATAATAAGACAAAAAATATCATATTGCCTCTATGTAAATCCATGGTGCGTGCACACCTTGAATACTGTGTGCAGATCTGGTCACCCCATCCCAAAAAAGATATATTGGAATTGGAAAAGGTACAGAGATGAGCAACTAAAATGATTAGGGATATGAAACAGGAGGAGAGATTAAAATGACTGGGAATTTTCAGTTTAGAAAAGAGACAACTAAGGGGGAATATGATAGAGGTCTATAAAATCTTTACTGGTGTGAAGAAAGTGAATAAGGAAATGTTATTTAATCCTTCACATAACACAAGAACTAGAAGTCATCCAATGAAATTAATAGGCAGCAGGTTTTAAAAAAACAAAAGGAAGTACTTCTTCACACAACATAAGTCAACCCATGGAACTCTTTGCCAGGGGATGCTGTGAAGACCAAAACTATAACAGGATTAAAAAAAGAACTAGATAAATTCCTGGAGAAGATGTCCATCAGTGACTATTAGCCAGGATGAGGAGGGATGCAACACCATGCTCTGAGTGTCCCTAGCCGTTTGCCAGAAGCTGGGAATGGGTAACAGGGGATGGATCACTTGATGATTCCCTGTTCTGTTCATTCCCTCTGAAGCACCTGGCCTTGACCACTGTCGGAAGATACTGGGCTATATGGACCACTGGTCTTACCCAGTAGGACCATTCTTATGTAAAAATTTATTATAATAATAAAAATGTTCAGTACAGAAATTCCCCAACATAATGACCTCTCAAGATAGCAACGATGTGAGATAATAACCTTGGCAAATAATGCATTTTAAAAATCTTGGCCTACTAGGAAACATATTTATATAAGTTTCCATTCCCAGTCACAAATCAAGCATTCTGGAGCAAAGACACTAAAATATAGTCCAACAAACAAATGTTTATTTAACGTACCCCCCACACTTTTCCCTCCACTGCACCCCACTCACCAGTGTTGTCCTTGGTCAGTGGAGACTCAGAGGTGCTTTCACGTGAGTACACCTCCCAGGTGGGGGGCAAGAAGGCACCTTACTCGTTCCTCCAGCTGCTCATTGTTCGCTCTGACCATTGCTGTTTGTTGTGCCACCATTCACTCCACCACTCTGTTGCCAATGGCCCTGAACAGTCACCTTCTGCTGCCACCTGCCACTGTGAACTCCGCAAGTTGGTCTCTTGAGGTTCCACCCAGCTCTCAGTGATTTCAGCTGAGCTCTCAGTGGGGGAACCTCACTGCTAGTGCAGTCTGGGCTGTCTCTTCCACAGAAACACTGTCCACACAGCAGGACTAAGCACTTAGACCTGATTATCAGTGATTTCAGCTGCAGTGGTCACTTAACAGAACAAAAGACTATCTATGGAGCCTAATCAGCTCTGTCTTTAAACAGTGGAGAGGGACGGGTCCCCACCCTCTCTCTTGATGCCCTCAATCAGCACAGGCTAAGTACAGTTCTACTGCCCTTTACGCATACAATAAGAACAACAACATTTCATCCCCCTCCCCCGCCAACCCCAACCATAATCTATCACTTGGGCAACACAGTTGTTTGCTGGATACCTAGGTAGATTAGGTGTGAATGTAAATATAATCTGGTCCTGAAGCCTTCCCCCCCAGCCCCAGCTCATCACTAGCTGTCAGGGAGAGCTCATTTAGACTTTGCTTACAAATCATCATTTGAAATTATTAGGTTGGCCAACATCACCGAAATGAATGCAACCACTGACATTGTCATAAAAAACAACAGCTGTGTAAGGAAGCTAGTCTATGTTCATACTTTTCAAATCTATTATACTTTTTCAGATACATGTATTTTATCATATACTTTATATGCTTTTAAAGTGTGTTTTAATGTTTCAATTTCAAATCAAATTTCCAAATAGTCACTAAATTGGTAACTAGTTCACAAAACTGTGGGGGGAGGGGTGTTGGGAAAATTCAGGGAGGGTGTAGGGAAATCACTGGACCAAATCCCATGGAACCATATTGTACTGTGAGAAGCAGGAGAATTGTAACTATCTTCTTTCCTATTCTTTTGGAGCTGATATGTGATCTTATTGCCCATCGCCTGAGGCCAAAAGCAAATGCATTTAAACTGGCACAAGTTCTTAAACATTTGTTAACCTCGAGGTGCTTTTAAGCATATGTTTTTGTTGTTAATATTCAAGATACTAACAGCAATTCAAGGGAGTGGGAACCTCCATCTGTCTAATGAGGTCTCTACCCAAATAAAGTTAAAAGCCAAGACTCTGTTTAATAACACCAATTTCTTAAAAATGAAGTTTCACTAATGCCTGACCACTCTCCTCCCATAGGTCAAAGGCAGAACTAGAAGCTATTTACTGGCTTCTCATTTTCATAGCAGCCACTTTTAAAAAAAAGTTTGTCAAAAAGAAAGTGACTCACATTGAGCTCCTTGCCTTCCAGCATGCCTGAGAGCTAACTAGACTAGACTGCAGAGGCTGTTTCAGTGATATGGTATCTGAAACACTCAATGAGCTCATTGGTTTTAGAAACAGTACAGTATGTTCTAACATTACTTACCCCAACACAAAATGAACTATTGTTTCCATATTTCAAAGAGATCTTTTTTATCTTCATGTCTCCTCACAAAAATATTATGGGTTAGATTCCCTGCTGTTGTAATTGGGCATCGCTCCATTGATTTCAATGAAGCTGCATCTCGACTAATTGGTTAACAGACATCTTCTATCCATTTAAAATCCTATTAATGGGAAAGATACAATGTTCTAAAGACTTCATTTTGTTTTGTTGATACATGCTTCTTTAGACATAAGGGAAAATTTTATAAAAGTTCAAAAGACTGATAAACTAAACTAAAGTTTAACCTGAATACAGTAGTCCTATAATAACTGGACAAATGGCTTTTAGACACATAAATGAGGTTTTCAATGTTGCATATGTACTACACATGATTTGCAGCTTTACAATAAGTTCAAGATTGGAGCTGGCAAGGAAAACCTCAAAAGATGATGTTTTTTCCAAAACTGAAATGCTTTTCAAAATTGTATTGATTGCACTGAAATTTCAGTTAGCACAGAAATAATAATAAAAAGCCTTCCAATAATTAAACAATCTGATAAACAATCTATTTGCCCTTACTAGGGCCTTCCGTCCTAGCTCTGGCTCCTTTAAATACAGTCCTTTGTTTGGGATCCCAACTCAGTCCTGTCCCGAAATGGGATTATGCCACTTTACTGGGAGTCAGTAGAGGAACCAGGGCCCATCCAGTACTCCAGGTTCCAACCCAGAGGCCCTACATGCAGCAGCCACATACAGTTTATTGTAATCCTTCACTGCAACTTCCCTGAGTCACTTCCCACCAGCCCTATCTCAGGGTCAAGAGCCCCATGTTCTTCTCTCTCGACACACCCAGCCTTATAAATTCAGCCAGCAATAACTTCTGGTTAATTGTCAGGCTCCTTTGACCAGAGAGGATCACCCTCCTTCACGCCTCCAGTCCCAGCCTGGATCTGACTTGCTAAGGTCCTGCAGAGCCTTTTATCTGAGCCTGCGGGGCTCTGATTGGCTGCTTCAGTGAGGCGTCTCTAGGCAGGCCCACCTTTGCTGCTTCTTTCTTGGGGCTGATGTAGTAGGAAAAAAGAAAAACCCTTTCCTCCTTTTTTCATTTTGCTCCTATGTAACTATTGATTGATCATTTTTGTGACTGGTTGAGATCTTTTTAAAACGTATTTAATAGGTTTTTACAAAATCATTTTAGAAAATGATTCCTATGAAATAAAAACAAATCAATATTTTCAAAAAACTAAAAATCCAACAAATTTCAAAATTTTCCATGTCATTTTTTAAAATGTTTTGATTTGATCTACAATTGTCCCAAGAATCCAGGCATCATTGGTGGCGTGGCCCAGTGTGTATTCTAGCATTAATGATAGCACTTAAAAAAACATTATTTAATCAGTTGTCACAACCCCTTTTGAAGTAGGTAAGTATTATCCTCATTTTACACCTGGGGAAAACTAAGTCAGAAAGTTCTAACAGCTTGACGAAGGCCACAGACAACCATGTCAGAGCCAGTGTTAGAAGATAGGAGTCCTTTGTTCTCAGTTCTGTTTAATCCCCTAAACCACACTGCCTCTCACATTGCTCAATTGCCCCCACCTTTGGGTAGAGGTCATACTCACAAAGGAGTGGGGTCAACTGCAGGCAGGGTTTGTCAGTGATTTCATAGCATCCCTGTGCCATCAGCAGCAGTCTTGGCTGTCTTGCCCTCTCCATTCCTGGAGCAGCACACTGATCTGAGGTCTTTCTGAAAATGGGAGGATTTTCCTCTCTCTCCCCACCCCTAGGCATTGTTCTTGAACATGATGAAATTATGCTTTGTTATTGTTCTTCTCTGTATAGATATTCAACACACCCTAACGTATATGCAGATGTCAGACTGGTGAAATCTCCTTCCCCACAATTTAATCTTCCCTGAAGCTTTGCTCACTTGTGACATCAAGGGAGGATGCCACTGACTGCAGATTGTGCAGACTGTCATAAATGATTGCCCCCTTCTTTCTTGTGTGTTTTGATGATCAGTGAAAGAGTTAACACATCTTACACTTAAATTACTATCACTAGGCTTCAGAGGCAACGTTACATTGAGATAAATGGAGGCAATTTACATCTCTCTGAGCTATTGTTTCATGCTACCTACAGACTCTGGCAGGCATCGCTTACATCCAGTTCACATTTCTTTGTAAACCTTTGTAAGGGCTGGAGACTTATTTTTGTGAAATAAAGTTTAGATTCTGAAATACCAGATGCAGCAACCAGGGAAAAATGCTGGTTCAGTCAGCTGCTGCAAGCTGATCCGATCAGACCACAGTCCAAGTGTGAATTAAAACATCAGTTTGCCTCAGATTAGAGCTAAAAACATTTGTTTGAACTAATTCAGTTTAAGGCTTTCTACAGTCAGGTGCCCGGCCATTAGGTTCCTTAGAAATCTAGTGTCCTTTAATACTTGGCACTTAGAAAAGATAAATAGTGTGAAGAGAACAACAAAGTGCTCAGATGCCATAGCGATCAGCTGTATATAAATGCCTAGAGAGAGAGAGAGAGGAACCTGCTATCTTCAATGGGAACTTAGCCCAATTAAGGACTTCATGACAGAGCCAATAGTCAACATCAATAATAAAGTACAGCAGCAGTTTTCCCATCTCCAGCCCACTCTCAAAGCCTTTGAGAACAAACGTATCTTATCCGAGCCAAGGGGTGGTTTCACCTTGGGCAAAAAGGGAAGTGAATCTGCTGGCCCCTGCTTGGATTTAATTTACATTGCTATAAAAAGGAGATTTTGTTTTGGTGCTGATTTAAAAAAAAAAAAACATTCTGTGATTTAATTGAGTGCTTGTGAAAGCCAGAGACTAATTGCACTGGAGGAGGCCTGGCATTGTAGAGGCAAGAGCTAGGCAGGCTTTGCCATCTAATTCTCTGCCAACATACATTTGTCTTTGTGGTGCAGAACAGTTGTATTCCAAGACAGCAATTTAATCATTGCCATGAGGAAGGCTATGCCTGACCAAACACTCCCATCTTGTGGTAGCATGCTTCCCACCCAAACACAGATAAGCACATCAACATACTCATTTGATGAAGGGCAAGTAACACTGCACAGTGCTGCTCCGATAATAACTTCCTCTGCCAAAGACTGGTCTTCTGCATAGTTCATACTGTCATCTGTAAAATATTTAAAACAAAATAACTAATATTAAGAATAACTAGAACCAGCGAGCAACCCCATGCCTCTTGGGAACACATTTAATGATTTGAGATTTGCAAAATATTCCATCATGTTATCTCATTTTATGAGGCCATGAATCCCAGTAAACAAAGTGACACTTGAGTGATATGTAGTGAATTTTAGCTGTCTAAAAGCCTCAGCAAGCAGCAGTAATCTTTTCTCTCTTTCAGAGATAAAGATATTTCATTGAGCGTCTTTACACAAAACAGGATAAATCTGCCAGTGTTTTTCCACATGATGCAGGCCCTTTTATCTCATTCTTACCTCCTCCGGGACATGTCCAATTTGATAAGAAGAAGAGTGGAGTCTGAGATGTCTGGGTTCTATAATAGGCATGGTGTAAGTATGTATTTGCCGATCACAGCTGTTATCTTGAAGAAGAAGGATGATTGACAGGCTTTCTAAATCTCTGGTGTAGTGTCATGGTGGGTTATGCTACAGGATGTGTCTTAACCCTTAGAAAACCTGACAAAATACAGTCTTCACAATATTCTGCATTACAAACATAAAACCAAATTTTTATGAAGGGTGATCTCTTGTTAAAGATGTACAGGAAATCTTATTCACCAACCAAGGAGGCAGTTTCTAACAGCCCTAGGATCTTTGATCTTGAATCTATAATTTGGGGTATATGTTATACTTATAAGAAGCACACAGGATCTTTATAGAGGAGAAGGCAAAAACACCACATTTATTGAGAATACTGCAGTTAGCATATGCTTTTCAGTTACACACAAACATACACACACACCATGCACCCAATCCTGCCAGTTGATGTTTATAGTTACCAGTCCAGAGTCTGGATCAATCTAGTGGCCAGACAGATTGGTCGCAGAGGGGAGCCGGGCTCTGTCAGTCGTGATCCGATGCTCCTGGAGTGTGGCAAGATGAACCCAAAGTCCCATGGCAAAGCACCCTGTTCTTATAGTCTTTTTTCTCTGTTGAAGTCTATGGATTTTGCTGTTTCTGACCAGTTACTTCTTAACTGGTGTTATCTTTTGATGTAAACATTCCAATACAACTCCCAGAGGGTCATCCTGTCCTGGTTTCGATTGAATCAATTGTCCTGTCCTTAGGGGTGCCAGTCTTCACTGCAGGGTCGTCAATCTGCCCTTCCTTAATTTTGGATGAACATTGATGGTCCTCTGGTATCGTTAAGTCTCTTCACTCCTTCTTCCTTGACCATCTGGCTATAACCATGGCCTTCACACCTTATCTTTTCCTGATACATACATTCCTCTTCACACAAACAGTCTTTTGCAGAGACCTTTGAGAATACAAACAGACACTTTTTATATTGAGCAAAAGACATTGTAAATTAAGCCTTCCTAAATCTTATAATCAAAACAATTCACATTGGGGCCCAGGCCTTGAACGTTCCTCTAATCTCCTTAACGTAGACACAATACAAGATCCTGTCTCTTACTTACTAAACCTTAAAACAAAGAAATGTATATTTAACTAGCGTGCCTAATTTGTAATACATATAGGAAACCATAGTAGACATTATAACTTATCCTAAAACAAAAGGGGGACCATAATCAGTCATAAGGATTGTTCTGGTCTGTCCCTGCCTTAACATCAGTACAGACACTGGCAGTCTGTCAGATGCGTTTCTACCAATGTCCCAGAGGGTCATTCCTTTCTGCTATTCAAAAAGGGTTGCTGGCAGGATGAAATCAAATCATACATTAATTCTCATAGTACAATTATACAATCCTGCTCCTACATATACACATCAGTTTTATTGTTAATTTTACCCATTGAATCAGTCAGATTTTTAAAACAATACAATCAAGGAAATTGTCAAACTACTATCTTGTGAGAGATTAATCCCATCCTCTGACATTCTACAGCTCTGGATCAGGCTCACGAATTCTATGGTGCAGCTGTAGTTAACAGTTAACAGAACTGTTGACTTCTTGGGTGGGTCCTCAGCTGGTGTCAGTCAGTGTAGCTCCACTGAAGTCAAGAGAGCAACACTGATTTGCACTAGCTAAGAATCTGGTTCTTTTTACAGTGGAACATTCCTCGGTAAAGAACTTCCACTTTTCTCCCCAATGGTTATGTGAACACAGGACACACACTACACTCCTGTAAAACTCTGGCCCTTAAGTTTTGGGGCAAGACCCTCAGATGCCCCACTGAAGTTGATAGAACTATGTTGACTTATATCTGCTGAAGATCTGGCTCATTGTTTGTTAGGCAGAATCTGAGCTGAAAACAGGCATCGAAGAAGGAGCCATGGAGTTATTGGCTGTACAACTTCTAAATCTATGTTCTGAGGTGTTTTTTTTGAGCAAACACCAGTTTATGAGGTAATTTTGCTCTACTACAGTAACTTGTTTGTGTTGCTTATGGTCTAAATGAGAGTTGCCGTTCTCTCACCTTTCACCAGAGCAGTGACATTTCTATGATAGAATCTGTGTAGCTGAAATATGAAAAATTGCCTTAGGAAAAAGAAGCCATTTGCTTGGAAATGGACCATTTTGGAAAATATGCAGCATTGGCCAATGCCTATCTGAGATCAAAATTAGGACCTACACTTGTGTGCTAAACATGCATTATAAAGCTGTGTGGAAAAAAATTCTGGTTCATGCAGAGTACCTGATTGTATCTTGGCAGTTTCTTTTATTTGTTTCTTCAAAATAAGAGAAGCTGCACATACTAATTCCTTGCCAAGTCTCAGTTTTACAAAGAAGTCCATTTTGAATTGTTTAAGTTAATAAAAACATCATTACAGCTTCATCTCGGACTCGCTCTGACTGACCCTGTCTGCCATGCCAGGCAGAACTTCAGTCGAATATTGAGTCATAGAGTCCAAGGCCAGAAGGGACCACCAGATCATCCAGACCAAAGTATTACAGCCTAAGGGAGACTAGACTATTATGTGCCACAGGCAGAGAATAGGAGGGACCGAGGTGCACCAGCACCCATGGGTCCTGCAATGGCAAGGAAATTATTAAGTGAGGTATACTCAGATAATCCTGGCAGGTGACCCACACCCACACACTGCAGAAGAAGGCGAAACCCTCCCCAGGTCACTGCCCAGCTGACCTGGGGGAAAAGTCTTTTCCAACCGCACACATAGTGATCAGTTAGACCCTGAGCACACGAGCAGGAACCAGCCAACCAATCATCTGCGAGAGAGAATGCTAAGTGCCACCTCAGAGCCCTGGCCCACCCTGCCCCATGTCCCATCTCCAGCCATGGCCATCTCTGATGCTTCAGAAGATGGATAGGAAAAAAAAAGCAACCCCAAATACACTGGCTGGGGGAAATCCCTTCCTGACCCCTACAGATGGCTGGCTGAAATCCTGAAGCATGAGCTTTTAGAACATAAGACATAAACTGGAAGTAAGTCTGCAGTCTCTTGAATCCTGTTCCCCACCAACCCCATCATACAATCACACTCATAAATTTGTACAAATTTCTCTTAAAACTAATTAAATTGTTTGGCCTCACATTTCCTATTGGGAGGCTGTTCCAGAATCTCACCCCTCTGCTGCATTGCCAACAGATTGGGGGAAGTGACTATTCCCCTCTATTCAGCACTGGTGAGGCCACATCTAGAGTATTGTGTCCAGTTTTGGGCCCCCCACTACAGAAAGGATGTGGACAAATTGATGAGAATCCAGCGGAGGACAACGAAAATGATTAAAGGGTTGGGGCACAAGACTTATGAGGAGAAGCTGAGGGAACTGGGTTTATTTAGTCTGCAGAAGGGAAGGAGTGAGGGGGGATTTGATAGCAGCTTTCAACTACCTGAAGGGGGGTTTCAAAAAGGATGAAGCTTGGCTGTTCTCAGTGGTGGCAGATGACAAAACAAGGAGCAATGGTCTCAAGTTGCAGTGGGAGAGGACTAGGTTGGATATTAGGAAAAACTATTTCACTAGGAGGATGGTGAAGCACTGGAATGGGTTACCTTGGGAGGTGGTGCAATCTCCATCCTTAGCGGTTTTTAAGACCCGGCTTGATAAAGCCTTCGGTGGGATGATTTAGTTGGGGTTGGTCCTGCTTTGAGTAGGGGGTTGGACTAGATGACCTCCTGAGGTCTCCTACAACACTAATCTTCCATGAGTCTATGATTCTATGATGGTTAGAAACGTCATCTAATTTCCAGCCTTTGTTCACGGGGCTGTCCAGAGTATGGCTATAGGGCCACACAGGTGTTGCTATTCTGGGTATAAAGCACAGAAAGGATTTTCTAAAAAACACATTTTAATCTCTATTTTTAGTCTCAGAATTTCACAGTGGTGGAACAGACTGTTCAGACAAAGATGAGCTGTTACTTGTCAAATCTCTATGGTAAAATTCAAAATCCCTTTGGTCCTACAAACATCTCTCAAATATGGCAGAAACACGATTCATGATAGTGCATAACTTTACTGGCACTCATTGGAGATACTTCGCATAACCAAGTTATGCCTTTGCTATCTGTGAGTAATCTCACTATTCCTAATGCATAGCAATAAAATCCTTATATTGCACCATATACCAACATGAGCTTGCAAAATTGTCATGAAATCCAGACGCACAATCCACTCACCCACCATTTTACTTGCCCATTATAAAACCGCATGACTTGTTTCCAGCGGTGTAAAACATTGCAAGGCTGATAGATCAATGACACCACTGAAAAGCATGTGCATCAGAGACGCCTGGGATGTTCCCAGCCTCAAAGAACTCCAAGTAAGATTTTGTTTCATTCCTGTTTGATTTGAGAGAAGTCTGGGGAAGAGGCACATGGTTTGTGCTAACACTGTCACCTATCTCCTGTGTTCTCCAACTGCTTTCCTTCTGGCCCTCAAACTCTCTGTCTTTCCATCTTTCATATTTTCTTTCTTCTCATCTGCTTTCCATACTCTTTTGGTTTTCCCCCACATCTTTATCTATTTCCAGTTGCTCTGTTTTCCCTCACGTCATATTTTCTCTCTTGCCTTCCCTGGACTACCCCATAATGCTTATTTTTTAATTTCCTTTCCTGCTCAAGCCACATGCCTGGCCAATAAAAAATAAAATGGAGATTTTTTCCTAAAGGCTAATTGCCTGTTTCCCTTGAGATGGATTCCTGGGAGCTCTGGGATTCATCAGAGCTATCAGCCCTCTGCGTGGGCTACCCCATTCCTTTTCTCTTGCAGTTTCCGTCTCCTTCTCTCTCCCTTCTTCCATACTTCCTCTTCTCAGTGTCTCCCCCTTGGGCCATTACTAGTCTTAAGATTCTCCCACTGGGGACAAGACTTGAAGATTCTCTTGGAGCTTGGGAACCGAGCTACTGATTCTGTGCTGCTCAGGTCTCTCTGAGGAACACAGAGCTGAGAGCCAGGTGGAGAGAACTACTGCCGCCTGGTTCCACAGGGGATGCTGCTGTGCACAGCCTCAGGGAGGCAGGCTGCTGACAGAAACACCACGAGGGAGCTGGAGATGGGCAGACAGTCTGAGGGAGAGCAACCAGGGGTCCTTTAAAGTGTTGGCCAACCAAGACTAGAATTTTTGATGCCACCTGCAGTGAAGGGCCCTAGCAGATACCTTGGGAAATACTTTGGAAAAGCCCAGTCTCAGAAAATTCTACTTACCCAATTGTCCCTGTTTGGCTAACCAGCCAATACTTTATTGAAAAATCATTGTAGTGTAAAGGGAGCTGGTTTCAAGCTCATGTCCCACCCCTCCTTTCCTCTCTCTCTCTCTCTCTCTCTCTCTCTGATGCAGTCACCAGTCAGGTTTGGGGCTAATCTTACACACATACAGTCACATAGCCATTCACCCTTCAAATGAGATTATGATGCAGTGATCCCATTCTGTGGGTTACCTTTCTGTTTCAGCAGCTCAGTGGAGATATTCAGTGGGGTTCCAGCAATTTGGGATAGATCTAAATTAAGCCACAGGAAGCCTACCACCCTCTCCGCCTCTCCCTCCCCCCATCCCAAAAGGCTGGGAAAATAAAACAAAGCCTGCAATCACATTCTGGACATGGAAGTTCTCAGCAGCTGCGCAATAACATCTGTTGCAGATTTAGGGAGACAACAGTAATACAAACAGGGGAAGAATAATGTTCTTTCTTGGGAGATGTTTAGATAAAAGTGAATTATTA
The DNA here is from genome assembly GCF_013100865.1 of Trachemys scripta elegans. Classification (NCBI taxonomy): domain Eukaryota; kingdom Metazoa; phylum Chordata; order Testudines; family Emydidae; genus Trachemys; species Trachemys scripta. The sequence continues at coordinate 38,725,835 of NC_048300.1, forward strand.
AGAGATGGCTCTATCTTGGAATTTTATCTTTATCAGCGAGAATCTCATTGTGAACTTCTCTCTTCCCATCCAGCAGTAAGTCTGTCAGCACCAATTGAGTAGCTTTCCAGTCTTATTTCTATTAAAAGGCAATTTTTAAAGACATCCATAATAGATAATGGCCATGCAGTCCTTATGAGGCCACAAATTTCCCTGAGATTTTTTTCCTGCCTCCTTAGACCCTCTTTTTATTCAGCTGAAGTGAATATTATAATACCTTTCTGGAGAATTGCCAGTAGAGGAAACAGAACCTTTCCAAGGAGAGACCATGTGAAAAGCACCTTGATTTCAATGAGCCAGACAATGGAAGTTTTCTCCCGAGGAGTCTCTTTCCCTTGGATTCTGGCATTGAAATGTTGGATTCAGAACACATTTCTAATTAATATCAGGAGGGAATGGGTTAAAAACTGTTCACTGTATGTAAAATGCAATAGATGCGATCACTTAAAGAAAAGGAACCCCAATTAGAAAAGAGGCCAGAAACTATGCACCCTCCACCCTATATGAAACAAATAAGGGGGCCAAAGTTATTCAGAAAAAGGCATGTCTTTAAACCCAGCAAATCCTTACCCACTATGCATACTGTGTGACCCTTTAATCAACCAGAGTCTGTACCTAATGACAAACTCCAGTGAGTTATGTGTGGAAACTGCATCCATTCACCATCAGTGCACGGGGGAATTCAAGTAAGGGACATCTGCTGCCATCTAAAATTAGTTTTTTATTTGTTGTTTTGAATGAGTGGCTTCTGTGAATCTAATATCTGTAAAACATAGGTTTAAAGTCCCAGGTGACTAACCACTGCTTGACGCTGAATTCAAAGAGGCTGCACTGAACACGTTTCACAGGAAGGTATTTCCTTTGTTATTTCGCAGTATGAAAGATAAATCGCTCCCATGGCTTAGTGCTTTCATTTTTACTATGCTTGGAGGAACTTGTTCAATTTATACCTGTCAAACATAGCCAACATAATGTTTTATTTAAAAAGTGCTGAAATACAGCAGAGAAAGTTTATAGAAGACTAAGAAGGAGGATGATCCTAATGTCTCTATATATAGGAAAGCCTGTTCTCAAAGGCGTATGTTTCAGTTCAGTGCAGCACATATCTTTAAAGCAGTGTGCAGTCTCCTTAGCATTTTTCCTTTCCCTTCATTTAAGAAAGTGGTAAATTATTCCAGGTTCAAGAATAAAATTCTTTGACTATTTGACAAAATTGCCTCTGTCCAACTTTAGAATTAAGTGTGGTGATCATGCTTGCTGGCGACTGAGATGTATTAAAACTGGAAGAATGAACTTTTCACCATTTGTGCTGTGTTGTTATTGTTTGGGGAGGGGGGGTTGATGGGCGGGGGTGCTACACTTTATTCAGTTCAGCTGATAAAAATAGACCTATTAGTTTCACTTTTCTTTTTTGTCACCCTTATACGAAAGTGCTATACAACAGAATAGAAAATTATTACCCCTCTATAGATTAGCTTTAGAACAGAAGGTTACTCACCCTGGGCAGTAACTGAGGTTCTTCGAAATGTGTGTCCCTATGGGTGGTCCGCTTGTCACTCAAAGAAGAACTGCCCCATAGAATTGAATAGAGAATTATATCCTTGCTATAGACTTCTATGCGATTGCTAGAAAAAGTAATCTAAAGAAAGAAGCTCATTCTCTCTTACATGCTGGAGGACTTAGGCAGTTTCACTCCAAGGTTTTTTATTAGAACTGTGTGAAATTATATTGATGCTTCACCTGGGTAGGCAGTCCATCCCCTTTTCATTAGTTTTGGTGTCCGTCTCCTGAGTTTCTCTGGAACCAGAATCTGATATTTACAATCAGTTCCCTCCCTACATGTTATCTATGGAGCTGCAAAGTAGCCAGGGCTGGTAAAAACCTGGAATTCCACAGGAAAATTTGAAATTAAAAAAAAATCGTTCTGCACTGAAATTTCCGAATTTCCTGTGAAACGGGTATTCCAAAATTTTGTTTTGAATTTTTGAAACAAAATCGATGAGGCTCCTCGAGTTGTCTGGAGACCTGGCAGCCTTGAGAGCTTCCATTGCGTGGCAGGGAGCCTGGCAGCCTGCCATGTAAGCTACTGGGCCAGCTGGCAGGAAACTCATCCAGTTTCCCTAGGAAACCCTGCCTGCTTCCATCAGAAGATTTGACAAAACCAACACATTCCCACAGGACATTTCAGATTCATTAAATTGGCATTTTCTGACAGAAAAACGTTCCATTCGGAAATTTTCAACCAGCTCTAAATGTACCTAACCAATCATTTGTGACAATCCTTCATAGGAACACAGGAATTGCCACACCACCACAGACCAGTGGTCCATCTACTTCAGTGTCTTGGCTCTGCTAGGGACCAGAATCAGAGGCTTCAGAGAAAGGTCAAAGAAACCCTAAAGTGAAGAATTATGAAATCAGCTTTTTCTTACGTTTTTCTTAATTCCAGTCATTTAGAGGCTGGTTTATGTCCTGAAACAGGTATGTCTATATCCCTTATTCTATTTTTGTATCCAACCTGATATTATATTTATTCATATACATGTCTAGCCCAGATCCTCATGAGTTTCAGAGCTTCCATGTAGTGCACTTAAGGGAGAAACGGGTCAGAAATCAGCTTTAATAGGACAGTTGGGGATTCCCTGGTGTAGGGATTCCTTCAGGGCTAGGTTTTAGCCTGGTATATTGCTTACAGAGTATGATATAACTAATAATCCTATATTTCCATGCATATCAGCAATACAAAATATCTAATAGAAAATACAACCTATTTCTGGCTCTGTAATTATAGAGACTTGAGATGCTTGCTGTCTGCACTCATTTGGACAAAGGTTTGTTAAAAACAGTCTGAAGCTTTGCAGTGGAAATAGCCATGTATCCTGCCATCAGGCCCAGCTTCGATTTCACGTGCACAAAGAGCGGTATCTTTTAGTCCAGGTGACTTTTATTTTAGAGTTAGGAAAACCATACACAAAGAAAGAACAAATATATGGCCAGATGCCTGGGTAAGGCTGAGCCATGGTTGGCGCAGGACCTGAAGGTGGAGAGGGGAAAAAGAATGCTCTGAGCCATCTTTCTGCTCCAACACTGCTAGGATTGACTGGCGGGGGGAGGGGGAAGTTGTTTGGTGCCATATGCAAATTACGAAAACTTCCCTCCTACTCCCAGACTGCCTTCCACACCAGGGGGAACAGCAGCAAGTGGAGCAGAGCTTTAGCCCCTGACATTTCTCCTCACTGGGGGGAATCTTCCACTACCCCTTTGGGGCTGCGTTCTGGCCCCTTTGCCCCTTTTGATTAGCAAAAACAGACAGCTGGGTGGTGAAGGATCTGGCCCATGAAACCCTCATAGCAGACAAAAGCTGGAAAATATGACCAGAGTGAACCCTAAATGCTCAGAAGGCAAAGGAAAAGAACCCAGATGTATTATGAATTCGCATTATTTTTAAGTCAATTTCATGAAATTGGGGGGGTTGATTTATGCTTTTTGAAGATTTGGGATTGGCAATATTGGGACCACTATACAGAGGTCATACCCAGCAAGTACGTTCTCTGAGCAAAAGTTACTGGAGTGGTTAAAGAATTCCTATCAGATGTAATACATGGGATCGAACCTGAAGTTGCAGGCTTTAGTATGAAGATATTCATATTTTTCTCTGCCTCTTTAAGAAGCAGGAATGTACCTGCTAGTAGGCACTCAATAATGTTGGTTTGGGTGGCTATAAAGAAAACCGCATGAGAGTTTGAATCTGAGATCCCTTCATGGCTTCACTGTAACTAGGGATGTCTCAACTGGTTCAGAAAAAGGAAGAGCCATCCCAAACATCAGAGTCCCAACAATGAACTGAGCTCTGCACCGCCTTCCCCCTTGTTAAGGATAAATACCAGACACTTGCCTGATTGACCCCCCAGCAGCTACTTCTCGTTGACCCCCGTCCTCAGCAGATGCACAAACACACACGCCTCTGGTGCTATCTTCGCACATCTATCACCAGGCCTCAGCAGACCCAGAAGGCTCTGCTCAGACAGCAGCTGCCTGTAATTGTCACATGCTCCAAAGCATGCCTTCCCCCTTCACCAGACTCCTGTCACACTCCCAAACTCAGCACTCATCTCCCCCCTGCTTCTTCCCCAACTTCAGGGATCTTCCACTTGCTCCCTCCTCCTGTCTGGTTCCCTTTTCACCTTGGCTTCAGATTCCCCCTCTCCATCTGCACCCATCCACCATCACATCCATAGAATCCCTCCAGCCACGGCTCCTTTCCATTGCTCAGTTCCCTCTCTCCACTCCCGTGCCCCCCCGATACATACACTTGCTCCTGCTTCTCCTTCCCCTACCTTGGCTCTCAGTATTTAGAATCAGGAGTTACTGGGAGCCATTGCCTGTTACCTAGCTAATTGCAAACACAGCATTCATCACATCCCCTCCTTTAAATTGACCATTAATGAGCCAAAGGGCACATCCAGAGTTGGACTGTCACCCTGAGCCAAACACTGAGAGCTGCTGAGCCCCTGCTAAGCAGCCGTAAGTCTCGTGGAAGCCAGTTCTTGAGCAATCCTTCATCCGTGGGAAGGGCAACTGCTTCACTCAGCACCTCCCCGGGCTTAGCCTGGCACAAACTGCCCTCTGTACACACTATTCCATGCAGTACTATAGGTGTATGGTGTATCCTTTTGCTTTTTATTAACACGGTGGGCTACTTTGTAGGGAATTCTCCAGGCTTTACTGAGATGTTGAATCAAAAATTTAACTCCCTCGTATAATTTAACTGTAAAATGAGAACTCTCTGCTACAGAAAAAGAAGGTTTCCAGAGAAACTACTCAGGGTGCTGCTGTTACAAAATGCAGTTTTTTATTAATGGATTCTGCTACATTTTTGGAATTTAAAAAATGTTTCTAGTTCACAGTGCTGAAGTCTCCCTGTAAACACCATTTATTATTTGTCACCAAGAAATAAATTCAGAGCATGAGACATACGACAGGCTATAGCACTGCTGTATTGCCATACAGACTGGGCCAGATTCTCGGCTTTGGCCAGGGAGCACAGAGAACAGGTTGCAAAGAGTGGTTCAGGTAGAGGGTGTGGATGTGGCACTATCATCACCCTGTAACACTGAATAGCTGAAAGGTACACCATCGCAGGGTGAGGCATCCCAGTGTTTTCAGAAGATCTGTGGAGACATCATCTACCAGACCTGGTGCAAGTACAGTAGGCACCACCAAGGACCCACTCACTGGCCCCCACATGTAATGTAAGTATGAAGAAAATGTCTCCCTATGCACTCGGTACCATCACTATGGTGGGGGAAAGCCCTCACTGGGAAGGGAGAGTGGGGCTCCCATAAAAATCTCTCCTACCAAAATGGGGTACTATCAGTTCCCCCTTCCCTTCATGTCTTATTAGTGGGGAAGGGGAGCCATCATCTGGGGGTTGTAGTATCTCTGCTCTGCTAATTCCCACGTGTTCTGGGTCATTGAGAATTTCTGCCCAGATCCTATTTGTCAGACCATGTCTACACTGTATCACATGGTGCTACAGAATCAGTGAGGTGCTGTTGCTAATTGGTAGAACATGGCTCTTCTCTCATGTTCAATGGTTTTAATCTAGTGTAATGCCATTGACTTGAGTGGAATTCCTACTTTCCACCAGTGTGAGTGAGAGGATGATAAAGCTTTGTGCAGTGTGGTCTACAGAACAGAAAGAGTCATAGAATCATAGAATATCAGGGTTGGAAGGGACCTCGGGAGGTCATCTAGTCCAACCCCCTGCTCAAAGCAGGACCAATCCCCAACTAAATTATCCCAGCCAGGGCTTTGTCAAGCCTGACCTTAAAAACTTCTAAGGAAGGAGATTCCACCACCTCCCTAGGTAACCCATTCCAGTGTTTCACCACCCTACTAGTGAAAAAGATTTTCCTAATATCCAACCTAAACCTCCCCCACTGCAACTTGAGACCATTACTCCTTGTTCTGTCATCTGCTACCACTGAGAACAGTCTAGATCCATCCTCTTTGGAACCCTCTTTCAGGTAGTTGAAAGCAGCTATCAAATCCCCCTCATTCTTCTCTTCTGCAGACTAAATAATCCCAGTTCCCTTAGCCTCTCCTCATAAAAAAGTCATGTGCTCCAGACCCCTAATCATTTTTGTTGCCCTCCGCTGGACTCTTTCTGTAAACTTGCCTTGAGCCTTCTGTCTCGGGTTATCATGTGTGGCTGAGGAATGGTCAGAGCACTTGGAATGAGCAGTCCAGACACACAGACTTGCATTGTCAGATATGGATTATGTGGTCATCACAGGCCATAGCCCCTTACTTGGCACTGTCAGTGCGAACTGTCTTGCAAAATGACATTCCAGCACTTCAGATGAAACCCCACCCTCTGGCATTCAGATAACAATGTACAATATGCAGAGTGAATTCTCTCCACGAACACATGCCAGGCAAGGCCACAGCCGCTGGGACAGACAGCAGCTCAGGGAATTCCTCTCATATTTGTTGGCCTGCTCTGGAGAAGCAGGACAGGGGGCTGAACTACCACATCTAGCATGAACTGACTAGTCTCATAGCCTGTGTGTACGTGCAGCTTGGGGAGCTAGCTTGAATCCAACCAGCCTGGGTAACAATAGCAATGAACACAGCACAGTGCAGGCTTCAGAGTGGACTAGCCAGCCAGGTACATACTAGGGTCCCTGACAGGCTTGTTCTGCCTGCAGTGAAGCTCACGATATGCTGTCTTCAGAGCCACTGTTACCCACGCCTGCTGGATTCAAGATAACTCAGGAAGGCAGCCCATGCACAGCGTCTGCTGTGTAGACGTGCCCATAGACAGGTGAGGGGTGTTTGATGAAGGACATCCCTGTTCCCCTCTGCTCTAGCTCCTGTCTTGGGGGAGAGCAGATAGGAACTGTGCTCCAGCTGTGCTTAGGTGGCTGACAGTCCCTTTGGGAGCACTACCAGTTGGCACAGGCTATAGCAGCATTCAGGCTATTGTAACAACTGACAGGGCTGGGCCAAGAATCAGACAGCCATAACCAGAGCCCCTCCCCAGCTCTGGTTTGCCAAAGATAACTTGGTGAGGCAGAAAATCTGGCCTGTGGTCTGTAACTTGGAAAAGACTAAGGAGACCCCTCCCACCTCATACTATGGGAAGGGCAGGGTGATTATGACTCTCTGACACCTGTTTGTGACTTTCCCAAGTTGAGAGCTTCCGCCTCGGAGTTATTGATTCAGGCTGTCTGCAGATTCAGGCAGGCATCACTGCCTCTGTTTATACTCATTTCATGTTTTTGAGGTTATCTCCATAACAAAGACTAGAAAGCAACATTTTCTGAACAAAAGTGTAAGAAAGGGAAGGAGAGGACGGATGGTCACGATCCATGGAGCCTCTTCCTAATCCCCAAGTTGAGACTCCTGGAACAAAGACAACTGTTATAACATAAACTGCTTTGTGAAGACAATTCCATGTCTAAGGGCTGGTCTTCACTATGGGGAGATTGCTGCTACTGCAATCGATGCAACACAGGTCAATTTAGCGGGTCTAGTGAAGACCCGCTAAATCAACGGCAGAGAACTTGCCAATCGACCCTGGTACTCCAGCTCTTCAAAGAGAGGTCAACTGAAGAGTGTCTCCCATCAACGCAGCACAGTGAAGACACTGGCATAAGTCAACCTAAACTACGTCAACTCCAGCTACGCGTAACTTAGGTTGAGTTACCCCAGTAGTGAAGACAAGACCTAAGTGAGAAACACCCCAGCATTGTCTAGTAGCTAAGCTGATGGCGTAGTGTGGGACAGAAACTCTAAGTAACCTGTCTAGCAACATCAGAAAGACCAGGAGGAAGGAAAAACCACTCTGCTAGTACACAGTGGCAAGACAACCCGAAAGAGAAGAACCATACTGCCAGGAGACGTGGTTCTCAGCAGTTACCAAACCTCCCTTTAAAGAGAGAAGAGACTGATATGATGCAGTTGTAGAAAAGGCAGCTCAGTTTGATAAACATAGCCACAATTTGAGCTTTACAGAAGCAATAATGGGCAAACAACCCAGCAAAGGGTCTCAGTAAGAAACAATAGAAAGCTGACTGCTGTTAAAACAGGCTGCTGTCTCATACAATCACAACACTAGCTGAAAAGGGTTCTGAAGAGACCCCTCAATAGGACAGCAGGGACCTTACAGATACAGAACCTAGACCAGGACACCACATTATTAGATCACATTGGCAATAATCAGGAGGATAGCCACATCATAAGATAAAGGCCACTCTGCGTACAAGCAGCAAGATGATATTCCATTATTACACACTAAGAATATGGTAGAGAAATTTGCAATGGGTGGTGTCAATCTTTATCTCCTTTTTATATTTTTGTTCTGGAATTCATGCTCTTGACAGGAACTGGTAACCCTTGAGTGGGTGGTGCTTCTTTAAAACAGGAGAAAATAGGAAAGACATTTTCTGGAATTATGCATTACAGACTCTCAGGGGCAAATTTTCTTAAGTGCCTAGCACCCAGCAGCTCCAATTGCTTAATGGGGAAAAGATCTATGTTGGTTTTATTGAACACAGATGAATTCTATAGAAAAGCATTTCTCCTCATCTTCAGATAGAAGTGTATGTACAGTGGGAAGGTAATTCATGTTGAAACCTTTGGGAAAATGATGTTAGTGGGCCGAAAACCTGTGGGCAAGGAGTCTAGAATCTGAGTGCATGTTTCTGTGTTACTGTTTTGCACCTTGTGTAATCATTTATACCTATACCAAACTAGAGTGATTGTAAAATACTATCAATTTGTGCGAAGCTAAAAATTCCAGGTGCAAAGAAGTGGAAAATCAGGCTTTATACATTTCCCGTGAATAGAGTTGATAAGTATAGTGGCCAGCATTGTTAAATTTGAGTGCTTAAAGTGAGCAGAAGTCAGTGGGAGCTGCAAATACACAGCACATACGAAAATCAGGCCTCTATTAATGACTTGACTAAATATAGGTTTAGTTGGAGATTTTCAAAGGGAGCAAGGTGCCTCACTCTCTTAGGATCCTTTGAAAATCCCAGCCTGGGCTGTGTAACTTTAATCACTCAAGTTTGAACACTCTGGTCAATGTGTTTACTAGAATATTATCTTCCCAACTTTTCTAATTCTGCTTGCAGGAACATAACTGTAAGTGGCTGGGATCTTTCACTGACCTAGGAAAGGAAGCAAACACCCCACACAACTCCTTGTAAAGGCTTTGCCTTAGGGCACAGTTTTTTGTTTGAACTCAAAACACAAAATAGAGCAACTCAATTGACCAGCACTGGCTACAGTCCCTAAGAGTCTTTTCCCTTGCCAACCAAGGGAAAGGAGAGTATAACCTTCCCATTGCTGCTTGGGCCAAGCTTCCTCTTCCTTATATATCCCACCCAGCCGTGTGATAAGCCTGGATCTCTTAACCTTTTTCAGGCTGATACTTCATCTTGTCACAGTAACACATATTTGTTTTACAGTCTTGTTGTGACAGTCTATACTATTATGGTCACCACTTTTACAAAGCTATGATAAATCTTGTGCAAAGCATGCCTTGTGAAGTATCATTGGAAAAGTCATAATCTGTTGACCATTACTGTCCTGTTGAAATGTATGTATCATCACTGTATATGAAGGTATGAGTTTTTCCTATATATTTGTTACGGAAACATGTTATGAGTTTGGGAAACTCCCACAGACTAGCTCTTCAGTGACAACAAAGGGGTGACCAACACCCAGCGAGGTGTGAAGCAACCATGAGGAGCCATTCACCATCAAGGGAGTTGTAAACAAGAGATTTACAATTCACATGAAAGGCAGTTACTCCAGCACATACACGCTGGGGCTTCCTAACTCCCATGACACAGCAAGGATCTTTCCAGCACTTGGAGGAGAGTATAAATAAGGCCTGGTCTACACTACGACTTTAATTCGGATTTATCAGCTTTAATTCGAATTTACCCTGTAACCGTCCACACAACGACGCTATTTATTTCGATGTAAAGGGCCCTTTAAATCGATTTCTGTACTCCACCCCGACGAGCGGAGTAGCGCCAAAATCGATATTGTCATTTTGAATTAGGGTTAGTGTGGCCGCAATTCGATGGTATTGGCCTCCGGGAGCTATCCCACAGTGCATCATTGTGACCGCTCTGGACAGCAATCTAAACTCGGATGCACTGGCCAGGTAGACAGGAAAAGCCCCGCGAACATTTGAATTTCATTTCCTGTTTGCCCAGCGTGGAGAGCACAGGTGACCAGATAGCTCATCAGCACAGGTAACCATGCAGGCTGATAATCGAAAAAGAGCACCAGCATGGACCGTGAGGGAGGTACTGGATCTGATCGCTGTATGGGGAGAGGATTCAGTGCTTGCAGAACTTCGTTCTAAAAGACGAAATGCAAAAACTTTTGAAAAAATCTCCAAGGGCATGATGGAGAGAGGCCACAATAGGGACTCTGAGCAGTGCCGCGTGAAAGTCAAGGAGCTCAGACAAGCCTATCAAAAAACAAAGGAGGCAAACGGTCGCTCCAGGTCAGAGCCGCGGACATGCTGCTTCTACGCCGAGCTGCATGCAATTCTAGGGGGGGCTGCCACCACTACCCCACCTGTGATCGTGGATTCTGGGTCAGGGATAGTCTCATCAGCGACGCCTGAGGATTCTGCTGATGGGGGAGAGGAGGAGGAGGAGGATGAGGATGAGCTTGCAGAGAGCACACAGCACTCCGTTCTCCCCAACAGCCAGGATCTTTTTCTCACCCTGACTGAAGTACCCTCCCAAGCCAGTACCCAAGACTCTGACCCCATGGAAGGGACCTCAGGTGAGTTTACCTTTTAAAATATAAAACTTGTTTTAAAAGCAAACGGTTTTTAATGATTACTTTGCCCTGAGGACTTGGGATGCATTCGCGGTCAGTTCAGCTACTGGAAAAGTCTGTTAACGTGTCTGGGGATGGAGCGGAAATCCTCCAGGGACATCTCCATGAAGCTCTCCTGGAGGTACTCCGAAAGCCTTGCCAGAAGGTTTCTGGGCAGTGCATCCTTATTCCCTCCTCCATGGTAGGACACTTGACCACGCCATGCTTGCAGCAAGTAATCTGGTATCATTGCCTGACAAAGCCTGGCAGCGTATGGTCCCGGTGTTTGCTGGCATTCAAGCAACATCCGTTCTTTATCTTGTTGTGTAATCCTCAGGAGAGTGATATCACTCCTGGTAACCTGGTTGAAATACGGGAACTTAATTAAGGGGACAGAGGTGGCCGTTCCTACTGGGCTGTTTGCCTGTGGCGGAAAATAAATCCTTCCGTGCAGTTAGCCAAGCGCAGATGGGAAATTGGCCCTGAGTTTTTCGCGTTTGGCTAGCAGGGATCTTCCCTGTTACCAGCCACGCGGTGGGGGGGGGAGGGGTAAAGCGATCATCCCAGAGAATTCATGGCGAGAGGGGGGGGGGGGTAGTTTGTTTTCTGCTGCTGCTGCTGAATGTTAACAGAAAAACCGCAGCACTCTACAGGCTATGCTTGGTATGTGGGAAAGGAGGGCGCAGAAGCTGTAAGACAATGGCTTACCATGGCCGCATGCAAGCCGAATTCTGTTGCCCAGACCTGTGCTCTCTAGCAGCAAAGCCACAGGCACTCAGCATTAAGAGGCAAAATGCGACCTTGCACAGAAATCACATGTGCTATGTAATGTGAATAGTGTTGGTCACCGTGAAAGAGTATAAGCATTGTTCTGCAAAATGTATCTTTTTAAACAATTATCTCTTTTTTCCCCTCCCTACAGCAGCTGCAAATTCCTCAAGCCTCCCTCCTCCATCCCGAAGGTTATCACAGATAAGGCGTCGTAAGAAGAGAACGCGAGACGAGATGTTTTCAGAAATTATGGAATCCAGCCGCAGTGACAGAGCTCATCTGAATGAGTGGAAGGAAACAGTTTCAAAATATAGGAAAGAAGCCAGTGAACGTGAGGACAGGAGGGACCAACGTGAGGACATGAGGGACCAACGTGAGGACAGGAGGGACCAACGTGAGGAGAGGAGAGACGCTCGAGATGAGAGGTGGCGGCAGGAAGACCAGAGGAGGCAGGATGCAACGCTGGGGCTGCTGCGTGAGCAAACAGACATGCTCCGGCGTCTGGTGGAGCTTCAGGAACGGATGCTGGAAAACAGACTGCCGCTTCAGCCCCTGTTCCACCCTCCCCCCTCCCCATGTTCCGTATCCTCCTCACCCAGACGTGTAAGAACACGGGGGGG